>NW_027665119.1:0-281259 GCF_963921795.1 Nannobrachium achirus
TAAAAAAAATCGCTTGAATATAGCTGCATTCACAATGTGTCACATCACGCCACATTGTGAGCTTGTACAGTAGATCTGCTATTTTTAAATGGACGAAATATCTATAGGGCTGAAATGATTAATAAATAAAAATCTACAAATTAACCAGTAACTAAAGTTTTCAAATAATTGTAGTTTTTTAATTTTTGTCCCTGAGATGGAGTAGAAGTAAAAGTACTGAAAACTGGAAATACTCCAGTAAAGTAAAAGTACCTCAACATTGTACTTAAGTACAGTACTTAAGTGAATGTACTTAGTTACGTTATATGGGGGGTGAATGTAATGAATGCATGCGTGAATGGGTGAATGTAATGAATGTGTGTGTGAATGCAGCAGCCTCCGGGTAGCCATTCCCCGGCCCGTGACTCCAATAGCTCCAGGGGCATGAAGAGTGAGCAGGCCGCTTCTTATCACCTGACGGGGGGAGCCTCCCCGGTTGGACGTAGCGTGTGGAAGGAACACGTTACTCCAACCAGTGCCTTGCCCCTCCATCAGTTGCCCCGTTGAACGGGACTCGGGAGCAGTCTAGTTTGTGTAGGAAAGATTTGAGTGACTGTAAGAACTTTCTCCCAAGGTAAGATTAAGACATCATGCTTTATATAAACTCTATTATATTAAGCCTAAACGGTTCTGCCGCCATGTAGAACTGTTTTTATTCCCGTGAAAACCCGTATATATATTTATATAAACCGAGGGGGGCCCACGTGGAGGGGGGGCCCAGGTCTTTGACCTTGACCCGCCTCCCAAAAATCTGTAGGACGGGCCTGCGTGTGTGTGTGTGTGTGTGTGTGTGTGTGTGTGTGTGTGTGTGTGTGTGTGTGTGTGTGTGTGTGTGTGTGTGTGTGTGTGTGTGCGCTTGCTCCAGCTCCTGCTCAAAAAGTAATATGACCGATGCAACACTGCTACGGTGAGAGGTGAGATGTGCTCTCTGTAACCACAGCACACATCCTGCGCTTAACAGGAAAAAACACTGATAAGAAATAGACTGAGGTCCTGTGTCACATGACTAGAGGTCTGACACTGTTTATTTTCCAATGTTACGTGTAAGTTTAACCACTTAAAAACCCTATAAATACATTGCCGAACGTCAGGCAGTGAAAATAGACGTTCTACAAGCTCACAACATGAGCTTGTAAATCGTCTTTCTTTTTTTCTTTTTTTTTGATCAAGTGGGGCATTCATTTATGAAAAAAATAAAATAAATGAAAATGGAGAGAGGGGGGTTTCCACCCGTCAACAACGACACATTGACGTTGATGGTGAGAACCACATTTAAAAAATCGCACCTGTGCGAAGTGAGCGGTGCAAACACTAATGAGGAGGGGGAGTATGACAAACTATGACATCATCGTCAATATGTATATATGTAAGTATTAGGGCTGGGATGCGATTAAAAAATGTAATCTAATTAATTACAGGCTCTGTGATTAATCAATCGCAATTAACCGCATTTTAATCGCACATCGATATTTGACCTGAGAAGCATTTTTTTTTCAAGTAAAATGCATTTTGTTGTACGAGTGAATCAAAAAAATTTTAAATCTAAATTTCGCATCCACTGGGCCAAGCAAAGCGCTCTGATCGGCTACTTCTCCCTTTGCGTTTGTTGTCTCTTCTTGGTTGGTGCATCGCTATGATCGGTATGCCCGAAACTGAAGGTTCTGTGGTGCAAAAACTAAGTGCAATTAAAATGCGTAACATTTTTTAATCGCGTACATTTTCTGTAATTAATTAATGGCAATTAATCAGTTAAAGTCCCAGCCCTAGTATATATATGTAAATTAAAAAATGTAATCCAATTAATTACAGGCTCTGTGATTAATGAATCGCAATTAATCGCATTTTAATCGCACATCGATATTTGACCTGAGAAGCATTTTTTTCTCAAGTAAAACACATTTTGTTGTAAAAGTGAATCAACGAGTGAGTTTTTTAAATCTAAATTTCGCATCCACTGGGCCAAGCAAAGCGCTCTGATCGGCTACTTCTCCCTTTGCGTTTGTTGTCTCTTCTTGGTTGGTGCATTGCTATGATCGGTATGCCCGAAACTGAAGGTTCTGTGGTGCAAAAACTAAGAGCGATTAAAATGCGTTAATTTTCTGTAATTAATTAATCACAATTAATCAGTTTAAGTCCTAGCCTTAGTAAGTATATATATATTTTTCGAATGAGAGAAAGGGGAAGACGGAGAAGGAGATCAGCCGGAGAATCGGAGCAGCAGGAGTGGTTTTGCAGTCGCTAAAGCCCACTGTTGTGAAGAAAAAAAGAGTTGAGCCGGAAGGCAAAGCTCTCTGTCTTTGATTGATTGATTGAAGGCTTTATTAGAAGTTTGCATAGGAAAATGTACAGATTTATGACGGTACAGTTCACTGGTACAAGGTCTACTAAAAGGAGATCCATGAAAAGACTAAGCTTATTTCAACAGGAAACCATTTAAGTATCTCATATAACATTGAATGACAGACAATGTCTACCGAGCAATCTTCGTTCCTACTCTCACCCATGGTCATGAAGTGTGGGTCATGACCGAAAGTAGCGGGTGCAAGCGGCCGAAATGGGTTTCCTCAGACGGGTGGCTGGTATCTCCCTTAGAAATAGGGTGAGAAGTTCAGTCACCGACTTGGAGTAGAACCGCAGCTTCTACACTTGGAAAGGAGTTCAAGCATCTAGTACGGATGCCCCCCAAGCACCTTCCTAGGAAGGTCCTCGATGCAGTCCCACTAGGAGGAGACCCCGTGGCAGACCAAAGACCAGATGGAAGGATTATATCTCCAAACTGGCTTCGGAACGCCTCAGAAGTTGCCCGGGATAACTGTTACCCCCGCGACCCGATTCCGGATAAGTGGTTGAAGATGAATGGATGGATATTTAGATACTTTGAAGGCAAAGCCATTCGAAAACCAAAGAGGCCAGACGATGAATATGTTAGTAATATCGCCTCTACACCAAGACCTTATAAGAAGTTTGGACCAGCTCTGCTACCAGAGCCTGAGGACTCTGGTGGTCCTTGTCGTCAGTTAGGCGACCAGGTCACAACGATAAGTGACCTTATTTGCCTCTAAATGGTAAATGGTAAATGGTGCATTTATATAGCGCTTTTAATCCAAAGCGCTTTACATAGATTGTGCATTACATTCACCCATTCACACACACATTCATACACCGGTGGCGGAGGAAGCCATGCAAGGCACCACCTACTCACCGGAGGCAATTAGGGGTTCAGAGTCTTGCCCAAGGACCCTTCGACATTAACTCAGGGGGAGCCCGGATTCGAACTGGGAACCCTTCGGGATTTATACCCTTCGTGCTCTAATACCAGTTTCTCTACCCCTGAGCTATGCCGCCCCAGTATGCCTCTAGAGCTCAAGGCCAAGACCAGACACGTTTTTCAAAGGCTGTTTATTTGTATTTTAAGCTTGTATTAGCTGCCTTTCATCTATAACCTGTGAAATTATCCACAGTCTGTCTAAAAGTGTGGTTGTTTTCTCCGCTTATGGGTGAAATTCATCTAATACAATTTTGAAATTCAGTTGGTCAATTCATAACATGAACGGTAGATATTTTTTGGCTAAAGCCAACCAATCAGAGGTATCTGCCTCTGTGTTTATGACACCATACTATTTTTTCCGGCCTAAACACGTTCTAAATCAGGGTAAACCAATCAGAAGCCTCTGTGCCTATGACATCATGGACAAATCAACAAAATCAAAGTGTTTCATTGGTCTGGCTAACTCATGTCATCATCAACATTTTTCTAACAAAAAGCGGGGCATAGGAGCGGTTTGCACGCTCAAAAATAAAATGAACCAATCAGATTGTTAGTAGTGGGCGGGGCATCCCCCTATATAAATCAGAGCGCAGACTCCTTTGTGTCATTCTGCTGTCAGGATGTGGCTCCTCCCCTTCCTGTTGCTGCTCTGCACGGTGACATCACATGGTGAGTGACACTTTTCCTGCAACTTCATTCATAACTGTATTATAAATGGCTCGCCACGCCAGCACTGTCAAACACAAATATTTTCCCAGAGTATAATTTGCCAGGATTGCGTGTTCCCTCTTGTCTCATTCTGAAACGGTAAACTGAAACGGTAAAATAAAGGCTATTTATTGTATTTTTTACATTGTACGCCTGGTTACATTTGGGAATGTGAAATAAGGTTGAGATAACCCATTTTGGGCGGGAACCCCTTCTGGGGTTCATGTGCAGAAATATAGCAACATAATGTTTTTTATTTTTTGATTAAATATTTGAATTTCAGTCAGGTATCTCACGATGTATTGAACAATGTTTATTATTAACAACACAATGCTTGCCACCCCCCGAGTTGCCCGAGCTGTGCCCAGAGTCTTCTCTTGCCACTGCCCGAGATGCCCGAGTTGTAATTTTATCATAATTAATGATTTTACATGAATTACTTACAGTATGTTGCTCCGGTCCCGTGTGAATCGGTAAAAGTCCGAGATTAAAGTAAAAGATTTGATTACAATGCACGTTGGGCGTGCATGTGAAGTGAAGCCCGGCCATAGAGAATGCATTATATCCCCAAAAAGAAATCTTCATTTTCTCAAAAACAGACTTTTCAATCCAAAAAATTGCAAAATATGCATGTTTACATCTCATATCACTCCATGTCTGCTTGCGGCCATGTTGAATTGTCATGTGACCCACGCTGGACCAATCGTGTGACTAGATCGGTTACACAAGGACTCTCATTGCAGGAAAGACCCAGCCTCCCCCAGCCAATCACAGTCAAAGCAGCGGTGCCTATGTAATCTTGAGAAAGAACATTAAGCCTTTGTTGCTGGCGGCCGATGAAGTGTGTAACTAGAGACTCTGATCTTTCATAATGGTGCATGTTTTGACATTCTCACACCAACACAGAATTAGGAAAACAATTGTAAAAGGTGTCAAGCATTGTGTTAATGGGTTTACAAGTGTGTATGTCACATTTAATTTGGCGTTTGGCTCTGCTACTTTTTATCTCCCTGCTCAGCAGCAGCTCAGAAGAAGAACATCATTAACCATTAGGAGCAGGGAGATATATATATATAAACAACCCACCCCCCCATGGGGAACAGAATTGGCAGAGGCTACTGGTGGTGCTGGGGAGGCGGTGGGGGCAAGCAAGCGCAGCAACAGTCCGGGCAGGAGCAGCCCAGCAGGAAGAATGACAGACTGGGTGGCTTGAGTAGTTGGCAAATGATCAGCTGACTGCCATGTCAGCGAATGACGTAGGGTCTGGCTTAATAGTGAGTAGTTGCGACCGAAGGTCGCATATACTCTGCAAAACCGTGTCGCTTGAGTGACCTTCCTTCCTTCCTTCCTTCCTTCCTTCCGTAACCTCTGTGATGTCAGTGTGATGTCAGCGATTTGTGACATCACTTCTTGTACGGGGCGGCTACACGAAATGTGGATAACACTATATATGGAGATAGTCCAGTCCATCATGTCATATGGGACTACCGTCATAGACAGTAGCCAAAAGAGAAGGATACACAAGACTAAGAAAGACAAAAAAAGGAGGAGGAGGATAAAGATACCAAAAGGAGAGAGAAGAAAGGGTGGATGAGGTACAATGTGTCTCAGAAAAGAAAAGGAGATGGCAACGGGGGCGGCTAGATAAAGTTATTAGGCCTGGATCCGACTTTAAGTCGACGCACAGGATTCCAGAAGTGTAGCGCTTATTCGCTCTTGTATCAAACTGGTACTCGAAACGTTCTTAGAATTTAATATATATTTTCTAAAGTAAATATGGGGGCGGCTGTGAAAAAAAGAGAAGAATAAAAAAGAAAAAAAGGAGGAGGAGGATAAAGATACCAAAAGGAGAGAGAAGAAAGGGTGGATGAGGTACAATGTGCGGTATCCTCCTTGTCAAGCTCAACGTTGGTCATTTGGACCTATACATGGAGAAATGGAGCGAACCTGTTTGGCCTAAACATGGAGATGTGGTACAGAATGACTTATATATGGGCATAAAAAGTATGTCATGTGACATCACCTGTACAGACAGCCATTGACTCCGGCCTAACAATGGCTACTGTCTATGACGGTAGTCCCATATGACATGATGGACCGGACTATCTCCATATATAGTGTTCTCTACATCTCCATGTTTAGGCCCTATCGCTCACACCCTAGGTGGGGTTGGCGATAGGGCCTTTCTGTGTGGAGTTTGCATGTTCTCCCCGTGTCTCCTAGGGTTGATACCCTCACAAAAACATGAACAAACTCCCCCCAGAATGATAACAACTAGAATCGTCAGAGAAACGCTGTGGTTGGCCAGATAGTCAAGAATTGGCGCGAGTCGCATGTCACCCTGAGGTCGCATTCCACCCTCAGGTGTCTTACTAGTAGTATCCTTTAGGCCTGTCCTTGACTCAGGATTTTTGAAGTCGACTCGTCTCGAGGGGTTCATTCCGTCGCGTCGACGAATCGTTTTATAGTCTACTTTGTGTAAAAAAAAAATAATAATAAATGTTGCTTTAAACCACGTCAACATAATACAACTAGAAAAATATTGTTCCTTCGAAACAATTGTGGGCTCGCTTCAAGCCAGAAAACAATGGCTATTAATGCACAAAATGTCAAGATCGCAGGCAGTGCTCTCTTTGACGTTACTGACGTCAAAGATTGGTCCATTTGGTTCCAAAAATGTGTTATGCAAAAGTTGACCCGCTGGTGGCGCTATAACAGGCCAATGTGAGAAGGTTGGTATCTGTTCCTTGACCTATTGGGAATGTGCTTGCAAGATTTCACGCACATCCCAGGCTGTGTTCATGATTTGAGGTGTTTTTGGCTTTGGACACTTTATCGCTGCTTGCAGCTATATTTATTATTATTATTTTATAATTTTTTTGTGTGCACTTCATAGGCATGTTAGATAAAGGTCCTTAGATTGCGTGTAGAATGTTTCATGCAAATTGCTAAAAAAATCCTAATGGGTTTAAGCGTTTCACAAACTGCTCAAAATGATATAGCGCCCCCCTTTGGCCAATTGGGGTAAGATTGGTTTTAGTGATATTTGGAATAACTCTACATCTTTGCCAAATGCCATGAATATGTTACTTTGCATACATGATTTAGAGGCAGAAGAATAATTTGCATAAAACTGCAATATTCATTGAATTTATTAAAAAAGCATGTTTCAATTTTAAAAAAATCCGATCTGACAGATCTTTAGATATTGGTCCAAAGTTCACGTAAAAAAAGTTTTGTGCACGTGACGCGAACATTCCAGAATAAACGGGGGTTTAAGTGTTTTACAAACTGCTCAAAGTGGCGGAAAATCTAAGGGCGGAGCTTACTTAACTCAGTTAGCGCCGGGCGACTTTACGAGCGACTAGTTCACTATGGCGTTTGGTGCCGAGCGACTCGGAGCGACTTTTATATAAAAGCATTGTTTAAGCTTTTAATATGTGTTTATAGACGGAGCGAAATGGTTAGCTTACCTCAGCTAATGTCCACACGTAAACCGTGAAAAAAAAGGATACGATTATGACGTCACCTTTAAACCAGGGCTTCCTGTTGACAACAGGCCTCTGCTAGCGTTAGCCTCAATGCAACCATCCGACCCTCACGTAGCTTCACTAGGTCGGATTTTGATTCTGAAACTTTCTGTGTGGCATCTATATACGTCCCGATGCCCATACCAATGGTGGTTTGAGACGATCAAGCACGAATTGAACAGTATTGAGCTGAAATGGTGACCGGCGGCCCGTCCATGTTAAGTCAATGAGGACCAAGTCAGCGTCTCATCCTGTTATGTGGATTTAAACAGGCTTAACATGGGACCATGTCAGTGTATGGTGTATGGTGGTCTCTAGTGGTCATCTGGTGGTATGGTATGGTGAACGTGCATTCGTTAAGGTGGTCTGGTTAAGGTGGTCTGGGGGGATACAAAATAGCTATTTCCTGGCGTTATAAGCGCACATTCATATTCATATTTTGGAAATCTGGCCCTGTATGAGTTAACAAAGACACAGATGTCTTCCGCTCGAGTCAAAGCACGCGTGTAAGCAAGTTGCATGACTTCAAAAGAAACGAGTCATGACTTATGCCCGTTTGAAGTTTGAAATTTCAAACGCTTCGTATAGCGCCCCCCTTTGGCCGATTGGAATAAAATTGGTTTCAGTGATACTTTGACTAACCTTCTACATCTTTGCCAAATGCCATGAACGTGTAACTTTGCATGTATGATTTATAGGCCGAAGAATAATTTGCATAAAACCGCAATATACGTTGAATTATTAAAAAATCCTTATTTAACGTACAAACTTCTCACCACATAGACTGTGAAGATATAGATTCAAATTTCATGTGAAAAAAGTTTCATGCGCGTAACGCGAAAATCCCAGGAGGAGATAGATTTTTACTGTTTTTCATATAATTCCGAATTGTGGGAGACCTAAAGGTCAGAGGTCAAAAGTTAGAGGGTAAAAGTTGTTCGGCATGAGGAGACGCATAAGTGTATACAGGTTTCATGGCTTTACCTCAAACACAGCATGAGCTATACCTGTTCAAAGTTCGCACTTTCGAAGGCTTCCAACAGCGCCACCATTTGGCCGATTGCTGTATAAAATAATAGCACATGTCGCCACTGTAGGCTGAACACATTGATGTTTTTATTTTCATTTTCTCACTAAGTATGTAGGAGTAGAAAGGTGCCAAAGTATTGAGGAGAACTTACTAGATAAATAAATAATGACAATATCTAAAGTGTGCTCGCCTTATAGGCGAGCCCACAACTAGAAAAATATTGTTCCTTCGAAACAATTGTGGGCTCGCTTCAAGCCGGAAAACAATGGCTATAAAAGTACAAAATGTCAAGATCGCAGGCAGTGCTCTCTTTGACGTTACTGACGTCAAAGATTGGTCCATTTTGTTCCAAAAATGCGTTGTGCAAAAGTTGACCCGCTGGTGGCGCTATAACAGGCCAATGTAAGAAGGGTGGTATCTGTTCCTTGACCTATTGGGAATGTGCTTGCAAGATTTCACGCACATTGCAGGCTGTGTTCATGATTTGAGGTGTTTTTGGCTTTGGACACTTTATCGCTGCTTGCAGCTATATTTATTATTATTATTTTATAATTTTTTTGTGTGCACTTCATAGGCATGTTAGATAAAGGTCCTTAGATTGCGTGTAGAATGTTTCATGCAAATTGCAAAAAAAATCCTAGAATAAAAGCGGGTTTAAGCGTTTTACAAACTGCTCAAAATTATATAGCGCCCCCCTTTGGCCATTTGGGGTAAGATTGGTTTCAGTGATATTTGAACTAACCCTCTACACTATTTTGTCATGAAAATCTGACTTTGCATGTATGTTTTAGAGGCAGAAGAATAATTTGCATAAAAATGCAATATTGTTTGAATTATTTAAAAAAGCATGTTTCAATGTTAAAGAAATCCGATCTGACAGATTTTTAGATATCGGTCCAAAGTTCACGTAAAAAAAGTTTTGTGCACGTGACGCGAAAATTCCAGAATAAAAGCGGGTTTACGCGTTTAACAAACTGCTCAAAATGGCGGAAAATTGAAGGGCGGAGCTTACTTAACAACGACACAGATGTCTTCCGCTTGAGTCAAAGCACGCGTGTAACAAGTTGTATGTCTTCAAACGAAACGAGTCATGACTTATGCCCGTTTGAAGTTTGAATTTTCAGACGCTTCGTATAGCGCCCCCCTTTGGCCGATTGGAATAAAATTGGTTTCAGTGATACTTTGACTAACCCTCCACATCTTTGCCAAATGCCATGAACGTGTAACTTTGCATGTATGATTTAGAGGCCGAAGAATAATTTGCATAAAACCGCAATATATATTGAATTATTTAAAAATCATTATTTAACGTACAAACTTCTCACCACATAGCCTGTGTAGATATAGGTTCAAAGTTCATGTGAAAAAGGTTTTGTGCACTTGACGCGAAAATCCCAGGAGGAGATAGATTTTTACTGTTTTTCATATAATTCCGAATTGTGGGAGACCTAAAGGTCAGAGGTCAAAAGTTAGAGGGTAAAAGTTGTTCGGCATGAGGAGACGCATAAGTGTATACAGGTTTCATGGCTGTATGTATAACACAGCATGAGCTATACCTGTTCAAAGATCGCACTTTCGAAGGCTTCCTACAGCGCCACCATTTGGCCGATTGCTGTAAAAAATAATAGCACACTTCGCCACTGTAAGCTGAACACATTGATGTTTTTATTTTCATTTTCTCACTAAGTATGTAGGAGTAGAAAGGAACCGAAGTTTTGAGGAGAACTTGATATAGTATAGTATAGAAATAACTAGAAAAATATTGTTCCTTCGAAACAATTGTGGGCTCGCTTCAAGCCGGAAAACAATGGCTATAAAAGCACAAAATGTCAAGATCGCAGGCAGTGCTCTCTTTGACGTTACTGACGTCAAAGATTGGTCCATTTTGTTCCAAAAATGTGTTGTGCAAAAGTTGACCCGCTGGTGGCGCTATAACAGGCCAATGTGAGAAGGTTGGTATCTGTTCCTTGACCTATTGGGAATGTGCTTGCAAGATTTCACGCACATCCCAGGCTGTGTTCATGATTTGAGGTGTTTTTGGCTTTGGACACTTTATCGCTGCTTGCAGCTATATTTATTATTATTATTTTATAATTTTTTTGTGTGCACTTCATAGTCATGTTAGATAAAGGTCCTTAGATTGCGTGTAGAATGTTTCATGCAAATTGCCAAAAAAATCCTAGAATAAAAACGGGTTTAAGCGTTTTACAAACTGCTCAAAATTATATAGCGCCCCCCTTTGGCCATTTGGGGTAAGATTGGTTTCAGTGATATTTGAACTAACCCTCTACACTATTTTGTCATGAAAATGTGACTTTGCTTGTATGTTTTAGAGGCAGAAGAATAATTTGCATAAAAATGCAATATTGTTTGAATTATTTAAAAAAGCATGTTTCAATGTTAAAGAAATCCGATCTGACAGATCTTTAGATATCGGTCCAAAGTTCATGTAAAAAAATGTTTTGTGCACGTGACGCGAAAATTCCAGAATAAAAGCGGGTTTACGCGTTTTACAAACTGCTCAAAGTGGCGGAAAATCGAAGGGCGGAGCTTACTTAACAACGATACAGATGTCTTCCGCTTGAGTCAAAGCACGCGTGTAACAAGTTGCATGTCTTCAAACGAAACGAGTCATGACTTATGCCCGTTTGAAGTTTGAATTTTCAAACGCTTCGTATAGCGCCCCCCTTTGGCCGATTGGAATAAAATTGGTTTCAGTGATACTTTGACTAACCCTCCACATCTTTGCCAAATGCCATGAACGTGTAACTTTGCATGCATGATTTAGAGGCAGAAGAATAATTTGCATAAAACCGCAATATTTATTGAATTATTAAAAAATCATTATTTAACGTACAAACTTCTCACCACATAGCCTGTGTAGATATAGGTTCAAAGTTCATGTGAAAAAAGTTTTGTGCACTTGACGCGAAAATCCCAGGAGGAGATAGATTTTTACTGTTTTTCATATAATTCCGAATTGTGGGAGACCTAAAGGTCAGAGGTCAAAAGTTAGAGGGTAAAAGTTGTTCGGCATGAGGAGACGCATAAGTGTATACAGGTTTCATGGCTGTATGTATAACACAGCATGAGCTATACCTGATCAAAGATCGCACTTTCGAAGGCTTCCTACAGCGCCACCATTTGGCCGATTGCTGTATAAAGTAATAGCACACGTCGCCACTGTAAGCTGAACACATTGATGTTTTTATTTTCATTTTCTCACTAAGTATGTAGGAGTAGAAAGGAACCGAAAATCCCGTCTACTTACTAGATAAATAAATAAATAAATAATGACAATATCTAAAGTGTGCTCGGCAGGTACTGGCGAGCCCACAACTAGAAAAATATTGTTCCTTCGAAACAATTGTGGGCTCGCTTCAAGCCAGAAAACAATGGCTATAAAAGTACAAAACGTCAAGATCGCAGGCAGTGCTCTCTTTGACGTTACTGAGGTCAAAGATTGGTCCATTTTGTTCCAAAAATGTGTTGTGCAAAAGTTGACCCGCTGGTGGCGCTATAACAGGCCAATGTAAGAAGGGTGATATCTGTTCCTTGACCTATTGGGAATTTGCTTGCAAGATTTCACGCACATTGCAGGCTGTGTTCATGATTTGAGGTGTTTTTGGCTTTGGCCACTTTATCGCTGCTTGCAGCTATATTCATTATTATTATTTTTTTTGTGTGTGTGCACTTCATAGGCATATTAGATAAAGGTCCTTAGATTGTGTGTAGAATGTTTCATGCAAATTGCAAAAAAAAATCCTAACGGGTTTAAGCGTTTCACAAACTGCTCAAAATGATATAGCGCCCCCCTTTGGCCAATTGGGGTAAGATTGGTTTTAGTGATATTTGGACTAACACTCTACATCTTTGCCAAATGCCATGAACATGTTACTTTGCATGTATGATTTAGAGGCAGAAGAATAATTTGCATAAAACTGCAATATTCATTGAATTTATTTAAAAAAGCATGTTTCAATTTTAAAGAAATCCGATCCGACAGATCTTTAGATATCGGTCCAAAGTTCACGTAAAAAAAGTTTTGTGCACGTGGAGCGAAAATTCCAGAATAAAAGCGGGTTTACGCGTTTTACAAACTGCTCAAAATCGCGGAAAATCGAAGGGCGGAGCTTACTTAACAACGACACAGATGTCTTCCGCTCGAGTCAAAGCACGCGTGTAACAAGTTGCATGTCTTCAAACGAAACGAGTCATGACTTATGCCCGTTTGAAGTTTGAATTTTCAAACGCTTCGTATAGCGCCCCCCTTTGGCCGATTGGAATAAAATTGGTTTCAGTGATACTTTGACTAACCCTCCACATCTTTGCCAAATGCCATGAACGTGTAACTTTGCATGTATGATTTAGAGGCCGAAGAATAATTTGCATAAAACCGCAATATTGGTTGAATTATTAAAAAAACATTATTTAACGTACAAACTTCTCACCACATAGCCTGTGTAGATATAGGTTCAAAGTTCATGTGAAAAAAGTTTTGTGCACTTGACGCGAAAATCCCAGGAGGAGATAGATTTTTACTGTTTTTCATATAATTCCGAATTGTGGGAGACCTAAAGGTCAGAGGTCAAAAGTTAGAGGGTAAAAGTTGTTCGGCATGAGGAGACGCATACGTGTATACAGGTTTCATGGCTGTACCTAAAACACAGCATGAGCTATACCTGTTCAAAGTTCGCACTTTCGAAGGCTTCCTACAGCGCCACCATTTGGCCGATTGCTATAAAAAATAATAGCACACTTCGCCACTGTAAACTGAACACATTGATGTTTTTATTTTCATTTTCTCACTAAGTATGTAGGAGTAGAAAGGAACCGAAGTTCCCGTCTACTTACTAGATAAATAAATAAATAAATAATGACAATATCTAAAGTGTGCTCGCCTTTAGGCGAGCCCACAATAATGACAATATCTAGAGTGTGCTCGCCTTATAGGCGAGCCCACAACTAGAAAAGCAGTTCCTGCAGGGCTCGCTTCTAGCCAGAAAACAATGGCTATAAAAGTACAAAATGTCAAGATCGCAGGCAGTGCTCTCTTTGACGTTACTGACGTCAAAGATTGGTCCATTTTTTCCAAAAATGTTATGCAAAAGTTGACCCGCTGGTGGCGCTATAACAGGCCAATGATAGAAGGGTGGTATCTGTTTCTTGACCTATTGGGAATGTGCTTGCAAGATTTCACGAACATCCCAGGCTGTGTTCATGATTTGAGGTGTTTTTGGCTTTGGCCACTTTATCGCTGCTTGCAGCTATATTTATTATTATTATTTTATTATTTTATTGTATGCACTTCATAGGCATGTTAGATAAAGGTCCTTAGATTGCGTGTAGAATGTTTCATGCAAATTGCTAAAAAGAAATCCTAGAATAAAAACGGTTTTAAGCGTTTCACAAACTGCTCAAAATGATATAGCGCCCCCCTTTGGCCAATTGGGGTATGATTGGTTTTAGTGATATTTGGAATAACACTCTACATCTTTGCCAAATGCCATGAACATGCTACTTTGTATGTATGATTTAGAGGCAGAAGAATAATTTGCATAAAAATGCAATATTCATTGAATTATTTAAAAAAGCATGTTTCAATTTTAAAGAAATCCGATCTGACAGATCTTTAGATATCGGTCCAAAGTTCACGTAAAAAAAGTTTTGTGCACGTGACGCGAAAATTTCAGAATAAAAGCGGGTTTACGCTTTTTACAAACTGCTCAAATTGGCGGAAAATCTAAGGGCGGAGCTTACTTAACAACGACACAGATGTCTTCCGGTTGAGTCAAAGCACGCGTGTAACAAGTTGCATGTCTTCAAACGAAACGAGTCAAGACTTATGCCCGTTTGAAGTTTGAATTTTCAAACGCTTCGTATAGCGCCCCCCTTTGGCCAATTGGAATAAGATTGGTTTCAGTGATATTTGGACTAAACCTCTACATGTTTGCCAAATGCCATGAACGTAACACTTTGCATGTTTGATTTAGAGGCAGAATAATAATTTGCATAAAACCGCAATATGAATTGAATTATTAAAAAATAATGGTTTAACGTACAAACTTCTCACCACATAGACTGTATTGGTATTGGTCCAAAGTTCATGTGAAAAAGGTTTTGTGCACTTGACGCGAAAATCCCAGGAGGAGATAGATTTTTACTGTTTTTCATATAATTCCGAATTGTGGGAGACCTAAAGGTCAGAGGTCAAAAGTTAGAGGGTAAAAGTTGTTCGGCATGAGGAGACGCATAAGTGTATACAGGTTTCATGGCTGTATGTATAACACAGCATGAGCTATACCTGTTCAAAAATCGCACTTTCGAAGGCTTCCTACAGCGCCACCATTTGGCCGATTGCTATAAAAAATAATAGCACACTTCGCCACTGTAAACTGAACACATTGATGTTTTTATTTTCATTTTCTCACTAAGTATGTAGGAGTAGAAAGGAACCGAAATCCCGTCTACTGTTGATTGCCTGCCTGATAGATAAACTAGAAAAATATTGTTCCTTCGAAACAATTGTGGGCTCGCTTCAAGCCAGAAAACAATGGCTATAAAAGCACAAAATGTCAAGATCGCAGGCAGTGCTCTCTTTGACGTTACTGACGTCAAAGATTGGTCCATTTTGTTCCAAAAATGTGTTGTGCAAAAGTTGACCCGCTGGTGGCGCTATAACAGGCCAATGTGAGAAGGTTGGTATCTGTTCCTTGACCTATTGGGAATGTGCTTGCAAGATTTCACGCACATCCCAGGCTGTGTTCATGATTTGAGGTGTTTTTGGCTTTGGACACTTTATCGCTGCTTGCAGCTATATTTATTATTATTATTTTATAATTTTTTTGTGTGCACTTCATAGGCATGTTAGATAAAGGTCCTTAGATTGCGTGTAGAATGTTTCATGCAAATTGCAAAAAAAAATCCTAGAATAAAAACGGGTTTAAGCGTTTTACAAACTGCTCAAAATTATATAGCGCCCCCCTTTGGCCATTTGGGGTAAGATTGGTTTCAGTGATATTTGAACTAACCCTCTACACTATTTTGTCATGAAAATGTGACTTTGCTTGTATGTTTTAGAGGCAGAAGAATAATTTGCATAAAAATGCAATATTGTTTGAATTATTTAAAAAAGCATGTTTCAATGTTAAAGAAATCCGATCTGACAGATCTTTAGATATCGGTCCAAAGTTCACGTAAAAAAAGTTTTGTGCACGTGACGCGAAAATTCCAGAATAAAAGCGGGTTTACGCGTTTTACAAACTGCTCAAAGTGGCGGAAAATCGAAGGGCGGAGCTTACTTAACAACGACACAGATGTCTTCCGCTTGAGTCAAAGCACGCGTGTAACAAGTTGCATGTCTTCAAACGAAACGAGTCATGACTTATGCCCGTTTGAAGTTTGAATTTTCAGACGCTTCGTATAGCGCCCCCCTTTGGCCGATTGGAATAAAATTGGTTTCAGTGATACTTTGACTAACCCTCCACATCTTTGCCAAATGCCATGAACGTGTAACTTTGCATGTATGATTTAGAGGCCGATGAATAATTTGCATAAAACCGCAATATATATTGAATTATTAAAAAATCATTATTTAACGTACAAACTTCTCACCACATAGCCTGTGTAGATATAGGTTCAAAGTTCATGTGTAAAAAGTTTTGTGCACTTGACGCGAAAATCCCAGGAGGAGATAGATTTTTACTGTTTTTCATATAATTCCGAATTGTGGGAGACCTAAAGGTCAGAGGTCAAAAGTTAGAGGGTAAAAGTTGTTCGGCATGAGGAGACGCATACGTGTATACAGGTTTCATGGCTGTATGTATAACACAGCATGAGCTATACCTGTTCAAAGTTCGCACTTTCGAAGGCTTCCTACAGCGCCACCATTTGGCCGATTGCTGTAAAAAGTAATAGCACACGTCGCCACTGTAAGCTGAACACATTGATGTTTTTATTTTCATTTTCTCACTAAGTATGTAGGAGTAGAAAGGAACCGAAAATCCCGTCTACTTACTAGATAAATAAATAAATAAATAATGACAATATCTAAAGTGTGCTCGCCAGGTACTGGCGAGCCCACAATAATGACAATATCTAGAGTGTGCTCGCCTTATAGGCGAGCCCACAACTAGAAAAGCAGTTCCTGCAGAAACTGCGTGGGCTCGCTCGAAACTGTTATGAAGTAATAGTAGAAAATGCATTTAAGCGCAAGGGTGTAAAAATTTTTTTTTTGAAAAAAAAACATTTTTGAAAAAAAAACATTTTTGAAAAAAAAACATTTTTGAAAAAAAAACATTTTTGAAAAAAAAATTTTTTTGAAAAAAAAAACATTTTTGAAAAAAAAACATTTTTGAAAAAAAATTAAAAAAAAAAAAAACATTTTTGAAAAAAAAACATTTTTGAAAAAAAAACATTTTTGAAAAAAAAACATTTTTGAAAAAAAAACATTTTTGAAAAAAAAAAACATTTAAAAAAAAAAACATTTTTGAAAAAAAAAACATTTTTGAAAAAAAAAAATCTTTTTTTGAAAAAAAGTTTTTTGAAAAAAAAAAAATTAAAAAAAATATTTTTTGAAAAAAAAAATTTGAAAAAAAAATGTTTTTGAAAAAAAAATGTTTTTGAAAAAAAAAAATTGAAAAAAAAAATTTTTTTTTGAAAAAATTTTTTTTTTGAAAATAAAACATTTTTGAAAAAAAAAATGTTTTGAAAAAAAAATGTTTTGAAAAAAAAATGTTTTTTGAAAAAAAAAAATAAAAAAAAAGAAAAAAAAAATTTGAAAAAAAAAAATTTGAAAAAAATTTTTTTTTAAAAAAAAAAATTTTTGAAAAAAAAAAATTTTTGAAAAAAAAAAATTGAAAAAAAAAAAAAATTTGAAAAAATTTTTTTTTTTAAATGTTTTTGAAAAAAAAAAGTTTTTGAAAAAAAAGTTTTTTGAAAAAAAAGGTTTTTTGAAAATTGAAAATTGGTATGGAACTGCCGATGGAATTAGATCTACAAATCATGGGGATGGGACTGGTTCTAGAATTAGATCTACAAATCATGAGGATGTGACTGGTTTTAGAATTAGATCTACAAATCATGTGGATGAGACAGGTGATGGATTTAGAGCTACAAATTATGGTATGGAACTGCCGATTGAATTAGATCTACAAATCATGGGGATGGGACTGGTTTTAGAATTAGATCTACAAATCATGTGGATGTGACTGGTTTTAGAATCAGATCTACAAATCATGTGGATGTGACAGGTGATGGATTTAGAGCTACAAATTATGGTATGGAACTGCCGATGGAATTAGATTTAAAAATCATGGGGATGGGACTGGTTTTAGAATTAGATCTACAAATCATGTGGATGTGACAGGTGATGGATTTAGAGCTACAAATTATGGTTTGGAACTGCCGATGGAATTAGATCTAAAAATCATTGGGATGGGACTGGTTTTAGAATTAGATCTACCAATCATGTGGAAGTGACTGTGTGTGTGTGTGTGTGTGTGTGTGTGTGTGTGTGTGTGTGTGTGTGTGTGTGTGTGCGTGTGAGTATGCATGTGTATGTGTGCATACATGCGTGCGTGCGACCGTGCGTCCATGTGTTCCCTGGACCACACTTTGAGAACCAGATAAATAGCCGATCTACAAGCTCACAAAGTTACACAGTGCAACTTATTGTGAGCTTGTAAATCATGTGAGACCACTGACTCAGCACTGTAATTAAAGTTAACTAGAAGAGAAAATTTCTAAGAAATTTTAAGTGTGCCTGCAGCTCGCTAAGTCTGTGCAACCTTGTGTAGCGGTTGGTGTTAGCATTAGCGTTATTTCATTTGACGCAACCCGCGTGTCTGTATGACAAACGGTTCACGAGATCAAGGGTCACTTCCTGTTTGGTGAGGGGCACTTCCTGTTTGGCGAAATAGGCCCCAATTAAGGTCATGGACGATTAATGAATTAAAGCTGCAAGCAGCGATGACCAGGCCCTCGCAGCTCTACCCACGTCACAAGGCCAGCAGCCAATCAGAAACCAAACAGGAAGTCAGCCATTTCGACTAATTAGTGGCGTTTTGGAGCATTTTTGGCCGTTATCACGGGTCGCACTTTAACGACAGTTTTTTGAGAAAAAATTGTTTTGTGAGAAAAAAAAATTGAGAAAAAAACTTTTTTGAGAAAAAGAAATTTTGAAAAAAAAATGTTGAGAAAAAAAAATGTGAGAAAAAAAAATGTTGAGAAAAAAATAATTTTGAGAAAACAATTTCGTCGTTTTTTGCGAATTACGTCGCAATGGTAACGCGGATCGGAAAGAAAAGTAATAGCACACCATTCCCGGCCGAGCCGCACGTTTTGATGTATATATTGCGGCGGTGGCGTAAATTGTGCGGCAGTTATTACGTGCAGAAATTCGTGGCGAAAGACTTAATTAATGACTTAAGTATGGCGGATTACAATAAGTGTTTTGCTATTGCATAGCAGGCACACTTAATAAGGAGCACCTTTGCTTCTGAGCTGTAGAACTGTTTGTTCAAGATATGGGCCATATCCATTGGTTTGAATAGGGAGCGCAAGTGTACGAACTGATCCCTCTCCCGGAAACACGAAAAGTTGAAAACACATAGTCTTTGCTCGGGGAGTGGCTCGGTGAGTGGCTCTACGAACATTGCGATTCTGATGTTAAAAGGATCAATAATGTGCGCATGAGAGCAAGCTAGAAATGTTTGGGGGAAAATGAAAAAATTCCGAAAACCAGAAAAAAAATGACTTGAGGTGAATGGGGCGTCTGAGGCGCGACCCGGCACTCAGAGGGCCATAGATGAAATTCTGTAAGTCTCTGTTTTATTTTAGTTGCACTTTACGAAACACGACGAGCGTGGCTACAAACGTGCCAAAAAACATGCATACATTTTGAATATTTTGGCCGTGAGGACAATACATTCACAGTAAATCTGGGAACAAGAAAAAATCGCCTCCACTCTAGCCACACTCTAGGAATGGTTTTCCCGCCAAAAATACCACCAAAATACCCCAAACCACTCTACCTTTGGACTGCGATTGTGGAAGAACGGTATGACGTTTTCGAATACCGTTTGAACCATGAAGAAGTCCAAAAGCGTGTGAGCGTTTTTCAAGTTTGAATCGCGTTCCTACGTAAAAGTATGCCAGAGTAATGAGGCTATAAAGTTTTGTGAAAAAGTGAAAATTTGAAAGTCAGATCCCATTCATTCTCTATGGGATGAAATATTTATGAATAAAGTTAAATATTTCAAACAGTATAAACTTTTAAATAATTTCGAAAACAACAATGAAACTTCAAACCTTGCTGAACATTTCAAAGTTGGAACGAAGTTTTTATGTTAAAGTATGAAAGAGTTATAAGAGCACAAAGAATTTGCACCAGAAAAGTGGGCACTTTTTTGCATAGACTCCCATTATAAGGAGGAAAAATAAAAGTTTAAAAGTTAAATATTTCCGAAAATATGAAATATTTTGAAAAGAAAAGTACAAGCACACATCACTGTAGAAAGCTGAACATGTTGAAGTTGGAACGAAGTTTGTAGCACAAAGTGTGAGGGAGTTGAAAGATGCCGAAGAAAGTGGTCGGACCCTTGGAAGTTTTAAAGAACTAGAAAAGCAGTTCCTGCAGAAACTGCGTGGGCTCGCTCGAAACTGTTATGAAGTAATATTAGAAAATGCATTTAAGCGCAAGGGTGTAAAAAAAAGTTTTTTGAAAAAAAAAAATGTTTTGAAAAAAAAAATCTTTTGAAAAAAAAAATTTTTGTAGAAAAACATTTCTGAAAAAACATTTTTGAAAAAAAATTTTTTTGAAAAAAAAAATTTTGAAAAAAAAAAAATTTGAAAAAAATTTTTTTTTGGAAAAAAAAATGTTTTGAAAAAAAAAGAATTTTTGAAAAAAAAAATTAATTTTTTTTTGAAAAAAAAAGTTTTTTGAAAAAAAAAAGTTTTTTGAAAATTGAAAATTGGTATGGAACTGCCGATGGAATTAGATCTACAAATCATGGGGATGGGACTGGTTCTAGAATTAGATCTACAAATCATGAGGATGTGACTGGTTTTAGAATTAGATCTACAAATCATGTGGATGAGACAGGTGATGGATTTAGAGCTACAAATTATGGTATGGAACTGCCGATTGAAATAGATCTACAAATCATGGGGATGGGACTGGTTTTAGAATTAGATCTACAAATCATGTGGATGTGACTGGTTTTAGAATTAGATCTACAAATCATGTGGATGAGCTACAAATTATTGTATGGAACTGCCGATGGAATTAGATCTACAAATCATGGGGATGGGACTGGTTTTAGAATTAGATCTACAAATCATGTGGATGTGACAGGTGATGGATTTAGAGCTAAAAATTATGGTATGGAACTGCCGATGGAATTAGATCTACAAATTAGATCTACAAATCATGGGGATGGGACTGGTTTTAGAATTAGATCTACAAATCATGTGGATGTGACTGGTTTTAGAATTAGATCTACAAATCATGTGGATGAGCTACAAATTATTGTATGGAACTGCCGATGGAATTAGATCTACAAATTAGATCTACAAATCATGGGGATGGGACTGGTTTTAGAATTAGATCTACAAATCATGTGGATGTGACAGGTGATGGATTTAGAGCTACAAATTATGGTATGGAACTGCCGATGGAATTAGATTTAAAAATCATGGGGATGGGACTGGTTTTAGAATTAGATCTACAAATCATGTGGATGTGACAAGTGATGGATTTAGAGCTACAAATTATGGTTTGGAACTGCCGATGGAATTAGATCTAAAAATCATTAGGATGGGACTGGTTTTAGAATTAGATCTACCAATCATGTGGAAGTGACTGTGTGTGTGTGTGTGTGTGTGTGTGTGTGTGTGTGTGTGTGTGTGTGTGTGTGTGTGTGTGTGTGTGAGTATGCATGTGTATGTGTGCATACATGCGTGTGTGCGACCGTGCGTCCATGTGTTCCCTGGACCACACTTTGAGAACCAGATAAATAGCCGATCTACAAGCTCACAAAGTTACACAGTGCAACTTATTGTGAGCTTGTAAATCATGTGAGACCACTGACTCAGCACTGTAATTAAAGTTAATAAGGAGCACCTTTGCTTCTGAGCTGTAGAACTGTTTGTTCAAGATATGGGCCATATCCATTGGTTTGAATAGGGAGCGCAAGTGTACGAACTGATCGCTCTCCCGGAAACACGAAAAGTTGAAAACACATAGTCTTTGCTCGGGGAGTGGCTCGGTGAGTGGCTCTACGAACATTGCGATTCTGATGTTAAAAGGATCAATAATGTGCGCATGAGAGCAAGCTAGAAATGTTTGGGGGAAAATAAAAAAAATCCGAAAACCAGAAAAAAAATGACTTGAGGTGAATGGGGCGTCTGAGGCGCGACCCGGCACTCAGAGGGCCATAGATGAAATTCTGTAAGTCTCTGTTTTATTTTAGTTGCACTTTACGAAACACGACGAGCGTGGCTACAAACGTGCCAAAAAACATGCATACATTTTAAATATTCTGGCCGTGAGGACGATTCGTTCAGAGAACTTCATTACTTTAAGAACAAGTCTCCCACACTCTAGCTACACTCTAGGACTGGTTTTCCCGCCAAAAATATCCCCAAAATACCCCAAAACACTCTACCTTTGGACTGCGATTGTGGAAGAACGGTATGACGTTTTCGAATACCGTTTGAACCACGATGAAGTCCAAAAGCGTGTGAGCGTTTTTCAAGTTTGAATCGCGTTCCTACGTAAATGTATGCCAGAGTAATGAGGCTATAAAGTTTAGTGAAAAAGTAAAAATGTTAAAGTCAGATCCTATTCATTCTCTATGGGATGAAAGATTTATGAATAAAGTTAAATATTTCAAACAGTATAAACTTTTAAATAATTTCGAAAACAACAATGAAACTTCAAACCTTGCTGAACATTTCAAAGTTGGAACGAAGTTTTTATGTTAAAGTATGAAAGAGTTATAAGAGCACAAAGAATGTGCGCCAGAAAAGTGGGCACTTTTCTACATAGACTCCCATTCTAAGGAGGAAAAATAAAAGTTTAAAAGTTAAATATTTCCAAAAATATGAAATATTTTGAAAAGAAAAATACAAGCAACCATCACTGTAGAAAGCTGAACATGTTGAAGTTGGAACGAAGTTTCTAGCACAAAGTTTGAGGGAGTTGAAATCCGTCGAAGAAAGTGGTCGGACCCTTGGAAGTTATAAAGTTATAAATATAAACTGGGGTATAACAAGCTGGACTCGCCTTCAGCGAGCCCACAACTAGAAAAGCAGTTCCTGCAGAAACTGCGTGGGCTCGCTCGAAACTGTTATGAAGTAATAGTAGAAAATGCATTTAAGCGCAAGGGTGTTAACAAAAGTTTTTTGAAAAAAATTTTTTTTTTGAAAAAAAAAAGGTTTTTTTGAAAAAAAAGATTTTTTTGAAAAAAAACATTTTTTTGAAAAAAAAAGTTTTTTGAAAAAAAAAAAGATTTTTGAAAAAAAAACATTTTTGAAAAAAAGATTTTTTCTGAATTTTTTTTTTTTTAATTTTCGAGCCCACAACTAGAAAAGCAGTTCCTGCAGAAACTGCGTGGGCTCGCTCGAAACTGTTATGAAGTAATAGTAGAAAATGCATTTAAGCGCAAGGGTGTAAAAAATTTTTTTTTGAAAAAAAAACATTTTTGAAAAAAAAACATTTTTGAAAAAAAAACATTTTTGAAAAAAAAACATTTTTGAAAAAAAAACATTTTTGAAAAAAAAACATTTTTGAAAAAAAATAAAAAAAAAAAAAAAACATTTTTGAAAAAAAAACATTTTTGAAAAAAAAACATTTTTGAAAAAAAAAACATTTTTGAAAAAAAAAACATTTAAAAAAAAAAACATTTTTGAAAAAAAAAACATTTTTGAAAAAAAAAAATCTTTTTTTGAAAAAAAGTTTTTTGAAAAAAAAAAAAAAAAAAAAAAAAAAAATTAAAAAAAATATTTTTTGAAAAAAAAAATTTGAAAAAAAAATGTTTTTGAAAAAAAAATGTTTTTGAAAAAAAAATGTTTTTGAAAAAAAAATGTTTTTGAAAAAAAAAAATTGAAAAAAAAATTTTTTTTTTTTGAAAATAAAACATTTTTGAAAAAAAAAATGTTTTGAAAAAAAAAATGTTTTGAAAAAAAAATGTTTTTTGAAAAAAAAAAATGAAAAAAATGAAAAAAAAAATTTTGAAAAAAAAAATTTTGAAAAAAAATTTTTTTTAAAAAAAAAAAATTTTGAAAAAAAAAAAAATTTGAAAAAAAAAATTGAAAAAAAAAAAAAATTGAAAAAATTTTTTTTTTAAAATGTTTTTGAAAAAAAAAAGTTTTTGAAAAAAAAGTTTTTTGAAAAAAAAGTTTTTTGAAAATTGAAAATTGGTATGGAACTGCCGATGGAATTAGATCTACAAATCATGGGGATGGGACTGGTTCTAGAATTAGATCTACAAATCATGAGGATGTGACTGGTTTTAGAATTAGATCTACAAATCATGTGGATGAGACAGGTGATGGATTTAGAGCTACAAATTATGGTATGGAACTGCCGATTGAATTAGATCTACAAATCATGGGGATGGGACTGGTTTTAGAATTAGATCTACAAATCATGTGGATGTGACTGGTTTTAGAATTAGATCTACAAATCATGTGGATGAGCTACAAATTATGGTATGGAACTGCCAATGGAATTATATCTACAAATTAGATCTACAAATCATGGGGATGGGACTGGTTTTAGAATTAGATCTACAAATCATGTGGATGTGACAGGTGATGGATTTAGAGCTAAAAATTATGGTATGGAACTGCCGATGGAATTAGATCTACAAATCATGGGTATGGGATTGGTTTTAGAATTAGATCTACAAATCATGTGGATGTGATTGGTTTTAGAATTAGATCTATAAATCATGTGGATGAGATAGGTGATGGATTTAGAGCTACAAATTATGGTATGGAACTGCCGATTGAAATAGATCTACAAATCATGGGGATGGGATTGGTTTTAGAATTAGATCTACAAATCATGTGGATGTGACTGGTTTTAGAATCAGATCTACAAATCATGTGGATGTGACAGGTGATGGATTTAGAGCTACAAATTATGGTATGGAACTGCCGATGGAATTAGATTTAAAAATCATGGGGATGGGACTGGTTTTAGAATTAGATCTACAAATCATGAGGATGTGACTGGTTTTAGAATTAGATCTACAAATCATGTGGATGAGACAGGTGATGGATTTAGAGCTACAAATTATGGTATGGAACTGCCGATTGAATTAGATCTACAAATCATGGGGATGGGACTGGTTTTAGAATTAGATCTACAAATCATGTGGATGTGACTGGTTTTAGAATTAGATCTACAAATCATGTGGATGAGCTACAAATTATGGTATGGAACTGCCAATGGAATTATATCTACAAATTAGATCTACAAATCATGGGGATGGGACTGGTTTTAGAATTAGATCTACAAATCATGTGGATGTGACAGGTGATGGATTTAGAGCTAAAAATTATGGTATGGAACTGCCGATGGAATTAGATCTACAAATCATGGGTATGGGATTGGTTTTAGAATTAGATCTACAAATCATGTGGATGTGATTGGTTTTAGAATTAGATCTATAAATCATGTGGATGAGATAGGTGATGGATTTAGAGCTACAAATTATGGTATGGAACTGCCGATTGAAATAGATCTACAAATCATGGGGATGGGATTGGTTTTAGAATTAGATCTACAAATCATGTGGATGTGACTGGTTTTAGAATCAGATCTACAAATCATGTGGATGTGACAGGTGATGGATTTAGAGCTACAAATTATGGTATGGAACTGCCGATGGAATTAGATTTAAAAATCATGGGGATGGGACTGGTTTTAGAATTAGATCTACCAATCATGTGGAAGTGACTGTGTGTGTGTGTGTGTGTGTGTGTGTGTGTGTGTGTGTGTGTGTGTGTGTGTGTGTGCGTGTGAGTATGCATGTGTATGTGTGCATACATGCGTGCGTGCGACCGTGCGTCCATGTGTTCCCTGGACCACACTTTGAGAACCAGATAAATAGCCGATCTACAAGCTCACAAAGTTACACAGTGCAACTTATTGTGAGCTTGTAAATCATGTGAGACCACTGACTCAGCACTGTAATTAAAGTTAACTAGAAGAGAAAATTTCTAAGAAATTTTAAGTGTGCCTGCAGCTCGCTAAGTCTGTGCAACCTTGTGTAGCGGTTGGTGTTAGCATTAGCGTTATTTCATTTGACGCAACCCGCGTGTCTGTATGACAAACGGTTCACGAGATCAAGGGTCACTTCCTGTTTGGTGAGGGGCACTTCCTGTTTGGCGAAATAGGCCCCAATTAAGGTCATGGACGATTAATGAATTAAAGCTGCAAGCAGCGATGACCAGGCCCTCGCAGCTCTACCCACGTCACAAGGCCAGCAGCCAATCAGAAACCAAACAGGAAGTCAGCCATTTCGACTAATTAGTGGCGTTTTGGAGCATTTTTGGCCGTTATCACGGGTCGCACTTTAACGACAGTTTTTTGAGAAAAAATTGTTTTGTGAGAAAAAAAAATTGAGAAAAAAACTTTTTTGAGAAAAAGAAATTTTGAAAAAAAAATGTTGAGAAAAAAAAATGTGAGAAAAAAAAATGTTGAGAAAAAAATAATTTTGAGAAAACAATTTCGTCGTTTTTTGCGAATTACGTCGCAATGGTAACGCGGATCGGAAAGAAAAGTAATAGCACACCATTCCCGGCCGAGCCGCACGTTTTGATGTATATATTGCGGCGGTGGCGTAAATTGTGCGGCAGTTATTACGTGCAGAAATTCGTGGCGAAAGACTTAATTAATGACTTAAGTATGGCGGATTACAATAAGTGTTTTGCTATTGCATAGCAGGCACACTTAATAAGGAGCACCTTTGCTTCTGAGCTGTAGAACTGTTTGTTCAAGATATGGGCCATATCCATTGGTTTGAATAGGGAGCGCAAGTGTACGAACTGATCCCTCTCCCGGAAACACGAAAAGTTGAAAACACATAGTCTTTGCTCGGGGAGTGGCTCGGTGAGTGGCTCTACGAACATTGCGATTCTGATGTTAAAAGGATCAATAATGTGCGCATGAGAGCAAGCTAGAAATGTTTGGGGGAAAATGAAAAAATTCCGAAAACCAGAAAAAAAATGACTTGAGGTGAATGGGGCGTCTGAGGCGCGACCCGGCACTCAGAGGGCCATAGATGAAATTCTGTAAGTCTCTGTTTTATTTTAGTTGCACTTTACGAAACACGACGAGCGTGGCTACAAACGTGCCAAAAAACATGCATACATTTTGAATATTTTGGCCGTGAGGACAATACATTCACAGTAAATCTGGGAACAAGAAAAAATCGCCTCCACTCTAGCCACACTCTAGGAATGGTTTTCCCGCCAAAAATACCACCAAAATACCCCAAACCACTCTACCTTTGGACTGCGATTGTGGAAGAACGGTATGACGTTTTCGAATACCGTTTGAACCATGAAGAAGTCCAAAAGCGTGTGAGCGTTTTTCAAGTTTGAATCGCGTTCCTACGTAAAAGTATGCCAGAGTAATGAGGCTATAAAGTTTTGTGAAAAAGTGAAAATTTGAAAGTCAGATCCCATTCATTCTCTATGGGATGAAATATTTATGAATAAAGTTAAATATTTCAAACAGTATAAACTTTTAAATAATTTCGAAAACAACAATGAAACTTCAAACCTTGCTGAACATTTCAAAGTTGGAACGAAGTTTTTATGTTAAAGTATGAAAGAGTTATAAGAGCACAAAGAATTTGCACCAGAAAAGTGGGCACTTTTTTGCATAGACTCCCATTATAAGGAGGAAAAATAAAAGTTTAAAAGTTAAATATTTCCGAAAATATGAAATATTTTGAAAAGAAAAGTACAAGCACACATCACTGTAGAAAGCTGAACATGTTGAAGTTGGAACGAAGTTTGTAGCACAAAGTGTGAGGGAGTTGAAAGATGCCGAAGAAAGTGGTCGGACCCTTGGAAGTTTTAAAGAACTAGAAAAGCAGTTCCTGCAGAAACTGCGTGGGCTCGCTCGAAACTGTTATGAAGTAATATTAGAAAATGCATTTAAGCGCAAGGGTGTAAAAAAAAGTTTTTTGAAAAAAAAAAATGTTTTGAAAAAAAAAATCTTTTGAAAAAAAAAATTTTTGTAGAAAAACATTTCTGAAAAAACATTTTTGAAAAAAAATTTTTTTGAAAAAAAAAATTTTGAAAAAAAAAAAATTTGAAAAAAATTTTTTTTTGGAAAAAAAAATGTTTTGAAAAAAAAAGAATTTTTGAAAAAAAAAATTAATTTTTTTTTGAAAAAAAAAGTTTTTTGAAAAAAAAAAGTTTTTTGAAAATTGAAAATTGGTATGGAACTGCCGATGGAATTAGATCTACAAATCATGGGGATGGGACTGGTTCTAGAATTAGATCTACAAATCATGAGGATGTGACTGGTTTTAGAATTAGATCTACAAATCATGTGGATGAGACAGGTGATGGATTTAGAGCTACAAATTATGGTATGGAACTGCCGATTGAAATAGATCTACAAATCATGGGGATGGGACTGGTTTTAGAATTAGATCTACAAATCATGTGGATGTGACTGGTTTTAGAATTAGATCTACAAATCATGTGGATGAGCTACAAATTATTGTATGGAACTGCCGATGGAATTAGATCTACAAATCATGGGGATGGGACTGGTTTTAGAATTAGATCTACAAATCATGTGGATGTGACAGGTGATGGATTTAGAGCTAAAAATTATGGTATGGAACTGCCGATGGAATTAGATCTACAAATTAGATCTACAAATCATGGGGATGGGACTGGTTTTAGAATTAGATCTACAAATCATGTGGATGTGACTGGTTTTAGAATTAGATCTACAAATCATGTGGATGAGCTACAAATTATTGTATGGAACTGCCGATGGAATTAGATCTACAAATTAGATCTACAAATCATGGGGATGGGACTGGTTTTAGAATTAGATCTACAAATCATGTGGATGTGACAGGTGATGGATTTAGAGCTACAAATTATGGTATGGAACTGCCGATGGAATTAGATTTAAAAATCATGGGGATGGGACTGGTTTTAGAATTAGATCTACAAATCATGTGGATGTGACAAGTGATGGATTTAGAGCTACAAATTATGGTTTGGAACTGCCGATGGAATTAGATCTAAAAATCATTAGGATGGGACTGGTTTTAGAATTAGATCTACCAATCATGTGGAAGTGACTGTGTGTGTGTGTGTGTGTGTGTGTGTGTGTGTGTGTGTGTGTGTGTGTGTGTGTGTGTGTGTGTGTGAGTATGCATGTGTATGTGTGCATACATGCGTGTGTGCGACCGTGCGTCCATGTGTTCCCTGGACCACACTTTGAGAACCAGATAAATAGCCGATCTACAAGCTCACAAAGTTACACAGTGCAACTTATTGTGAGCTTGTAAATCATGTGAGACCACTGACTCAGCACTGTAATTAAAGTTAATAAGGAGCACCTTTGCTTCTGAGCTGTAGAACTGTTTGTTCAAGATATGGGCCATATCCATTGGTTTGAATAGGGAGCGCAAGTGTACGAACTGATCGCTCTCCCGGAAACACGAAAAGTTGAAAACACATAGTCTTTGCTCGGGGAGTGGCTCGGTGAGTGGCTCTACGAACATTGCGATTCTGATGTTAAAAGGATCAATAATGTGCGCATGAGAGCAAGCTAGAAATGTTTGGGGGAAAATAAAAAAAATCCGAAAACCAGAAAAAAAATGACTTGAGGTGAATGGGGCGTCTGAGGCGCGACCCGGCACTCAGAGGGCCATAGATGAAATTCTGTAAGTCTCTGTTTTATTTTAGTTGCACTTTACGAAACACGACGAGCGTGGCTACAAACGTGCCAAAAAACATGCATACATTTTAAATATTCTGGCCGTGAGGACGATTCGTTCAGAGAACTTCATTACTTTAAGAACAAGTCTCCCACACTCTAGCTACACTCTAGGACTGGTTTTCCCGCCAAAAATATCCCCAAAATACCCCAAAACACTCTACCTTTGGACTGCGATTGTGGAAGAACGGTATGACGTTTTCGAATACCGTTTGAACCACGATGAAGTCCAAAAGCGTGTGAGCGTTTTTCAAGTTTGAATCGCGTTCCTACGTAAATGTATGCCAGAGTAATGAGGCTATAAAGTTTAGTGAAAAAGTAAAAATGTTAAAGTCAGATCCTATTCATTCTCTATGGGATGAAAGATTTATGAATAAAGTTAAATATTTCAAACAGTATAAACTTTTAAATAATTTCGAAAACAACAATGAAACTTCAAACCTTGCTGAACATTTCAAAGTTGGAACGAAGTTTTTATGTTAAAGTATGAAAGAGTTATAAGAGCACAAAGAATGTGCGCCAGAAAAGTGGGCACTTTTCTACATAGACTCCCATTCTAAGGAGGAAAAATAAAAGTTTAAAAGTTAAATATTTCCAAAAATATGAAATATTTTGAAAAGAAAAATACAAGCAACCATCACTGTAGAAAGCTGAACATGTTGAAGTTGGAACGAAGTTTCTAGCACAAAGTTTGAGGGAGTTGAAATCCGTCGAAGAAAGTGGTCGGACCCTTGGAAGTTATAAAGTTATAAATATAAACTGGGGTATAACAAGCTGGACTCGCCTTCAGCGAGCCCACAACTAGAAAAGCAGTTCCTGCAGAAACTGCGTGGGCTCGCTCGAAACTGTTATGAAGTAATAGTAGAAAATGCATTTAAGCGCAAGGGTGTTAACAAAAGTTTTTTGAAAAAAATTTTTTTTTTGAAAAAAAAAAGGTTTTTTTGAAAAAAAAGATTTTTTTGAAAAAAAACATTTTTTTGAAAAAAAAAGTTTTTTGAAAAAAAAAAAGATTTTTGAAAAAAAAACATTTTTGAAAAAAAGATTTTTTCTGAATTTTTTTTTTTTTAATTTTCGAGCCCACAACTAGAAAAGCAGTTCCTGCAGAAACTGCGTGGGCTCGCTCGAAACTGTTATGAAGTAATAGTAGAAAATGCATTTAAGCGCAAGGGTGTAAAAAAATTTTTTTTGAAAAAAAAACATTTTTGAAAAAAAAACATTTTTGAAAAAAAAACATTTTTGAAAAAAAAACATTTTTGAAAAAAAAACATTTTTGAAAAAAAAACATTTTTGAAAAAAAATAAAAAAAAAAAAAAAACATTTTTGAAAAAAAAACATTTTTGAAAAAAAAACATTTTTGAAAAAAAAAACATTTTTGAAAAAAAAAACATTTAAAAAAAAAAACATTTTTGAAAAAAAAAACATTTTTGAAAAAAAAAAATCTTTTTTTGAAAAAAAGTTTTTTGAAAAAAAAAAAAAAAAAAAAAAAAAAAATTAAAAAAAATATTTTTTGAAAAAAAAAATTTGAAAAAAAAATGTTTTTGAAAAAAAAATGTTTTTGAAAAAAAAATGTTTTTGAAAAAAAAATGTTTTTGAAAAAAAAAAATTGAAAAAAAAATTTTTTTTTTTTGAAAATAAAACATTTTTGAAAAAAAAAATGTTTTGAAAAAAAAAATGTTTTGAAAAAAAAATGTTTTTTGAAAAAAAAAAATGAAAAAAATGAAAAAAAAAATTTTGAAAAAAAAAATTTTGAAAAAAAATTTTTTTTAAAAAAAAAAAATTTTGAAAAAAAAAAAAATTTGAAAAAAAAAATTGAAAAAAAAAAAAAATTGAAAAAATTTTTTTTTTAAAATGTTTTTGAAAAAAAAAAGTTTTTGAAAAAAAAGTTTTTTGAAAAAAAAGTTTTTTGAAAATTGAAAATTGGTATGGAACTGCCGATGGAATTAGATCTACAAATCATGGGGATGGGACTGGTTCTAGAATTAGATCTACAAATCATGAGGATGTGACTGGTTTTAGAATTAGATCTACAAATCATGTGGATGAGACAGGTGATGGATTTAGAGCTACAAATTATGGTATGGAACTGCCGATTGAATTAGATCTACAAATCATGGGGATGGGACTGGTTTTAGAATTAGATCTACAAATCATGTGGATGTGACTGGTTTTAGAATTAGATCTACAAATCATGTGGATGAGCTACAAATTATGGTATGGAACTGCCAATGGAATTATATCTACAAATTAGATCTACAAATCATGGGGATGGGACTGGTTTTAGAATTAGATCTACAAATCATGTGGATGTGACAGGTGATGGATTTAGAGCTAAAAATTATGGTATGGAACTGCCGATGGAATTAGATCTACAAATCATGGGTATGGGATTGGTTTTAGAATTAGATCTACAAATCATGTGGATGTGATTGGTTTTAGAATTAGATCTATAAATCATGTGGATGAGATAGGTGATGGATTTAGAGCTACAAATTATGGTATGGAACTGCCGATTGAAATAGATCTACAAATCATGGGGATGGGATTGGTTTTAGAATTAGATCTACAAATCATGTGGATGTGACTGGTTTTAGAATCAGATCTACAAATCATGTGGATGTGACAGGTGATGGATTTAGAGCTACAAATTATGGTATGGAACTGCCGATGGAATTAGATTTAAAAATCATGGGGATGGGACTGGTTTTAGAATTAGATCTACAAATCATGAGGATGTGACTGGTTTTAGAATTAGATCTACAAATCATGTGGATGAGACAGGTGATGGATTTAGAGCTACAAATTATGGTATGGAACTGCCGATTGAATTAGATCTACAAATCATGGGGATGGGACTGGTTTTAGAATTAGATCTACAAATCATGTGGATGTGACTGGTTTTAGAATTAGATCTACAAATCATGTGGATGAGCTACAAATTATGGTATGGAACTGCCAATGGAATTATATCTACAAATTAGATCTACAAATCATGGGGATGGGACTGGTTTTAGAATTAGATCTACAAATCATGTGGATGTGACAGGTGATGGATTTAGAGCTAAAAATTATGGTATGGAACTGCCGATGGAATTAGATCTACAAATCATGGGTATGGGATTGGTTTTAGAATTAGATCTACAAATCATGTGGATGTGATTGGTTTTAGAATTAGATCTATAAATCATGTGGATGAGATAGGTGATGGATTTAGAGCTACAAATTATGGTATGGAACTGCCGATTGAAATAGATCTACAAATCATGGGGATGGGATTGGTTTTAGAATTAGATCTACAAATCATGTGGATGTGACTGGTTTTAGAATCAGATCTACAAATCATGTGGATGTGACAGGTGATGGATTTAGAGCTACAAATTATGGTATGGAACTGCCGATGGAATTAGATTTAAAAATCATGGGGATGGGACTGGTTTTAGAATTAGATCTACCAATCATGTGGAAGTGACTGTGTGTGTGTGTGTGTGTGTGTGTGTGTGTGTGTGTGTGTGTGTGTGTGTGTGTGTGTGTGTGTGTGCGTGTGAGTATGCATGTGTATGTGTGCATACATGCGTGCGTGCGACCGTGCGTCCATGTGTTCCCTGGACCACACTTTGAGAACCAGATAAATAGCCGATCTACAAGCTCACAAAGTTACACAGTGCAACTTATTGTGAGCTTGTAAATCATGTGAGACCACTGACTCAGCACTGTAATTAAAGTTAACTAGAAGAGAAAATTTCTAAGAAATTTTAAGTGTGCCTGCAGCTCGCTAAGTCTGTGCAACCTTGTGTAGCGGTTGGTGTTAGCATTAGCGTTATTTCATTTGACGCAACCCGCGTGTCTGTATGACAAACGGTTCACGAGATCAAGGGTCACTTCCTGTTTGGTGAGGGGCACTTCCTGTTTGGCGAAATAGGCCCCAATTAAGGTCATGGACGATTAATGAATTAAAGCTGCAAGCAGCGATGACCAGGCCCTCGCAGCTCTACCCACGTCACAAGGCCAGCAGCCAATCAGAAACCAAACAGGAAGTCAGCCATTTCGACTAATTAGTGGCGTTTTGGAGCATTTTTGGCCGTTATCACGGGTCGCACTTTAACGACAGTTTTTTGAGAAAAAATTGTTTTGTGAGAAAAAAAAATTGAGAAAAAAACTTTTTTGAGAAAAAGAAATTTTGAAAAAAAAATCTTGAGAAAAAAAAATGTGAGAAAAAAAAATGTTGAGAAAAAAATAATTTTGAGAAAACAATTTCGTCGTTTTTTGCGAATTACGTCGCAATGGTAACGCGGATCGGAAAGAAAAGTAATAGCACACCATTCCCGGCCGAGCCGCACGTTTTGATGTATATATTGCGGCGGTGGCGTAAATTGTGCGGCAGTTATTACGTGCAGAAATTCGTGGCGAAAGACTTAATTAATGACTTAAGTATGGCGGATTACAATAAGTGTTTTGCTATTGCATAGCAGGCACACTTAATAAGGAGCACCTTTGCTTCTGAGCTGTAGAACTGTTTGTTCAAGATATGGGCCATATCCATTGGTTTGAATAGGGAGCGCAAGTGTACGAACTGATCCCTCTCCCGGAAACACGAAAAGTTGAAAACACATAGTCTTTGCTCGGGGAGTGGCTCGGTGAGTGGCTCTACGAACATTGCGATTCTGATGTTAAAAGGATCAATAATGTGCGCATGAGAGCAAGCTAGAAATGTTTGGGGGAAAATGAAAAAATTCCGAAAACCAGAAAAAAAATGACTTGAGGTGAATGGGGCGTCTGAGGCGCGACCCGGCACTCAGAGGGCCATAGATGAAATTCTGTAAGTCTCTGTTTTATTTTAGTTGCACTTTACGAAACACGACGAGCGTGGCTACAAACGTGCCAAAAAACATGCATACATTTTGAATATTTTGGCCGTGAGGACAATACATTCACAGTAAATCTGGGAACAAGAAAAAATCGCCTCCACTCTAGCCACACTCTAGGAATGGTTTTCCCGCCAAAAATACCACCAAAATACCCCAAACCACTCTACCTTTGGACTGCGATTGTGGAAGAACGGTATGACGTTTTCGAATACCGTTTGAACCATGAAGAAGTCCAAAAGCGTGTGAGCGTTTTTCAAGTTTGAATCGCGTTCCTACGTAAAAGTATGCCAGAGTAATGAGGCTATAAAGTTTTGTGAAAAAGTGAAAATTTGAAAGTCAGATCCCATTCATTCTCTATGGGATGAAATATTTATGAATAAAGTTAAATATTTCAAACAGTATAAACTTTTAAATAATTTCGAAAACAACAATGAAACTTCAAACCTTGCTGAACATTTCAAAGTTGGAACGAAGTTTTTATGTTAAAGTATGAAAGAGTTATAAGAGCACAAAGAATTTGCACCAGAAAAGTGGGCACTTTTTTGCATAGACTCCCATTATAAGGAGGAAAAATAAAAGTTTAAAAGTTAAATATTTCCGAAAATATAAAATATTTTGAAAAGAAAAGTACAAGCACACATCACTGTAGAAAGCTGAACATGTTGAAGTTGGAACGAAGTTTGTAGCACAAAGTGTGAGGGAGTTGAAAGATGCCGAAGAAAGTGGTCGGACCCTTGGAAGTTTTAAAGAACTAGAAAAGCAGTTCCTGCAGAAACTGCGTGGGCTCGCTCGAAACTGTTATGAAGTAATAGTAGAAAATGCATTTAAGCGCAAGGGTGTTAACAAAAGTTTTTTGAAAAAAAAATTTTTTTTGAAAAAAAAGGTTTTTTTGAAAAAAAAGATTTTTTTGAAAAAAAAAATTTTTTTGAAAAAAAAAGTTTTTTGAAAAAAAAAAAGATTTTGAAAAAAAAACATTTTTGAAAAAAAAAATTTTTCTGAATTTTTTTTTTTTTAATTTTCGAGCCCACAACTAGAAAAGCAGTTCCTGCAGAAACTGCGTGGGCTCGCTCGAAACTGTTATGAAGTAATAGTAGAAAATGTATTTAAGCGCAAGGGTGTAAAAAAATTTTTTTTGAAAAAAAAACATTTTTGAAAAAAAAACATTTTTGAAAAAAAAAACATTTTTGAAAAAAAAACATTTTTGAAAAAAAAACATTTTTGAAAAAAAATTAAAAAAAAAAAAAAACATTTTTGAAAAAAAAACATTTTTGAAAAAAAAACATTTTTGAAAAAAAAACATTTTTGAAAAAAAAAACATTTAAAAAAAAAAACATTTTTGAAAAAAAAAAATCTTTTTTTGAAAAAAAGTTTTTTTTGAAAATAAAACATTTTTGAAAAAAAAATGTTTTGAAAAAAAAATGTTTTGAAAAAAAAATGTTTTTTGAAAAAAAAAAATGAAAAAAAAGAAAAAAAAAAATTTGAAAAAAAAAATTTTGAAAAAAAATGTTTTTTAAAAAAAAAAATTTTTGAAAAAAAAAATTTTTGAAAAAGAAAAATTGAAAAAAAAAAAAAATTTGAAAAAAAAATTTTTTTAAAATGTTTTTGAAAAAAAAAAGTTTTTGAAAAAAAAGTTTTTTGAAAAAAAAGTTTTTTGAAAATTGAAAATTGGTATGGAACTGCCGATGGAATTAGATCTACAAATCATGGGGATGGGACTGGTTCTAGAATTAGATCTACAAATCATGAGGATGTGACTGGTTTTAGAATTAGATCTACAAATCATGTGGATGAGCTACAAATTATGGTATGGAACTGCCGATGGAATTATATCTACAAATTAGATCTACAAATCATGGGGATGGGACTGGTTTTAGAATTAGATCTACAAATCATGTGGATGTGACAGGTGATGGATTTAGAGCTAAAAATTATGGTATGGAACTGCCGATGGAATTAGATCTACAAATCATGGGTATGGGATTGGTTTTAGAATTAGATCTACAAATCATGTGGATGTGATTGGTTTTAGAATTAGATCTATAAATCATGTGGATGAGATAGGTGATGGATTTAGAGCTACAAATTATGGTATGGAACTGCCGATTGAAATAGATCTACAAATCATGGGGATGGGATTGGTTTTAGAATTAGATCTACAAATCATGTGGATGTGACTGGTTTTAGAATCAGATCTACAAATCATGTGGATGTGACAGGTGATGGATTTAGAGCTACAAATTATGGTATGGAACTGCCGATGGAATTAGATTTAAAAATCATGGGGATGGGACTGGTTTTAGAATTAGATCTACCAATCATGTGGAAGTGACTGTGTGTGTGTGTGTGTGTGTGTGTGTGTGTGTGTGTGTGTGTGTGTGTGTGTGTGTGTGTGTGTGTGTGTGCGTGTGAGTATGCATGTGTATGTGTGCATACATGCGTGCGTGCGACCGTGCGTCCATGTGTTCCCTGGACCACACTTTGAGAACCAGATAAATAGCCGATCTACAAGCTCACAAAGTTACACAGTGCAACTTATTGTGAGCTTGTAAATCATGTGAGACCACTGACTCAGCACTGTAATTAAAGTTAACTAGAAGAGAAAATTTCTAAGAAATTTTAAGTGTGCCTGCAGCTCGCTAAGTCTGTGCAACCTTGTGTAGCGGTTGGTGTTAGCATTAGCGTTATTTCATTTGACGCAACCCGCGTGTCTGTATGACAAACGGTTCACGAGATCAAGGGTCACTTCCTGTTTGGTGAGGGGCACTTCCTGTTTGGCGAAATAGGCCCCAATTAAGGTCATGGACGATTAATGAATTAAAGCTGCAAGCAGCGATGACCAGGCCCTCGCAGCTCTACCCACGTCACAAGGCCAGCAGCCAATCAGAAACCAAACAGGAAGTCAGCCATTTCGACTAATTAGTGGCGTTTTGGAGCATTTTTGGCCGTTATCACGGGTCGCACTTTAACGACAGTTTTTTGAGAAAAAATTGTTTTGTGAGAAAAAAAAATTGAGAAAAAAACTTTTTTGAGAAAAAGAAATTTTGAAAAAAAAATTGTGAGAAAAAAAAATGTTGAGAAAAAAAAATGTGAGAAAAAAAAATGTTGAGAAAAAAATAATTTTGAGAAAACAATTTCGCCGTTTTTTGCGAATTACGTCGCAATGGTAACGCGGATCGGAAAGAAAAGTAATAGCACACCATTCCCGGCCGAGCCGCACGTTTTGATGTATATATTGCGGCGGTGGCGTAAATTGTGCGGCAGTTATTACGTGCAGAAATTCGTGGCGAAAGACTTAATTAATGACTTAAGTATGGCGGATTACAATAAGTGTTTTGCTATTGCATAGCAGGCACACTTAATAAGGAGCACCTTTGCTTCTGAGCTGTAGAACTGTTTGTTCAAGATATGGGCCATATCCATTGGTTTGAATAGGGAGCGCAAGTGTACGAACTGATCCCTCTCCCGGAAACACGAAAAGTTGAAAACACATAGTCTTTGCTCGGGGAGTGGCTCGGTGAGTGGCTCTACGAACATTGCGATTCTGATGTTAAAAGGATCAATAATGTGCGCATGAGAGCAAGCTAGAAATGTTTGGGGGAAAATGAAAAAATTCCGAAAACCAGAAAAAAAATGACTTGAGGTGAATGGGGCGTCTGAGGCGCGACCCGGCACTCAGAGGGCCATAGATGAAATTCTGTAAGTCTCTGTTTTATTTTAGTTGCACTTTACGAAACACGACGAGCGTGGCTACAAACGTGCCAAAAAACATGCATACATTTTGAATATTTTGGCCGTGAGGACAATACATTCACAGTAAATCTGGGAACAAGAAAAAATCGCCTCCACTCTAGCCACACTCTAGGAATGGTTTTCCCGCCAAAAATACCACCAAAATACCCCAAACCACTCTACCTTTGGACTGCGATTGTGGAAGAACGGTATGACGTTTTCGAATACCGTTTGAACCATGAAGAAGTCCAAAAGCGTGTGAGCGTTTTTCAAGTTTGAATCGCGTTCCTACGTAAAAGTATGCCAGAGTAATGAGGCTATAAAGTTTTGTGAAAAAGTGAAAATTTGAAAGTCAGATCCCATTCATTCTCTATGGGATGAAATATTTATGAATAAAGTTAAATATTTCAAACAGTATAAACTTTTAAATAATTTCGAAAACAACAATGAAACTTCAAACCTTGCTGAACATTTCAAAGTTGGAACGAAGTTTTTATGTTAAAGTATGAAAGAGTTATAAGAGCACAAAGAATTTGCACCAGAAAAGTGGGCACTTTTTTGCATAGACTCCCATTATAAGGAGGAAAAATAAAAGTTTAAAAGTTAAATATTTCCGAAAATATGAAATATTTTGAAAAGAAAAGTACAAGCACACATCACTGTAGAAAGCTGAACATGTTGAAGTTGGAACGAAGTTTGTAGCACAAAGTGTGAGGGAGTTGAAAGATGCCGAAGAAAGTGGTCGGACCCTTGGAAGTTTTAAAGAACTAGAAAAGCAGTTCCTGCAGAAACTGCGTGGGCTCGCTCGAAACTGTTATGAAGTAATAGTAGAAAATGCATTTAAGCGCAAGGGTGTTAACAAAAGTTTTTTGAAAAAAAAATTTTTTTTGAAAAAAAAGATTTTTTTGAAAAAAAAGATTTTTTTGAAAAAAAAATTTTTTTTGAAAAAAAAAGTTTTTTGAAAAAAAAAAGATTTTTGAAAAAAAAACATTTTTGAAAAAAAAAAATTTTCTGAATTTTTTTTTTTTAATTTTCGAAAAAAAAAAAATATTTGAAAAAAAAAGTTTTTTGAAAAAAAAAGTTTTTTGAAAAAAAAAGTTTTTTGAAAAAAAAAGTTTTTTGAAAAAAAAAGTTTTTTGAAAAAAAAAGCTTTTTGAAAAAAAAAGTTTTTTGAAAAAAAAAGTTTTTTGAAAAAAAAAGTTTTTTGAAAAAAAAAGTTTTTTGAAAAAAAAAGTTTTTTGAAAAAAAAAGTTTTTTGAAAAAAAAAATTGAAAATTGAAAATTGGTATGGAACTGCCGATGGAATTAGATCTACAAATCATGGGGATGGGACTGGTTCTAGAATTAGATCTACAAATCATGAGGATGTGACTGGTTTTAGAATTAGATCTACAAATCATGTGGATGAGACAGGTGATGGATTTAGAGGTACAAATTATGGTATGGAACTGCCGATTGAATTAGATCTACAAATCATGGGGATGGGACTGGTTTTAGAATTAGATCTACAAATCATGTGGATGTGACTGGTTTTAGAATTAGATCTACAAATCATGTGGATGTGACAGGTGATGGATTTAGAGCTACAAATTATGGTATGGAACTGCCGATTGAAATAGATCTACAAATCATGGGGATGGGACTGGTTTTAGAATTAGATCTACAAATAATGTGGATGTGACTGGTTTTAGAATTAGATCTACAAATCATGTGGATGTGACAGGTGATGGATTTAGAGCTACAAATTATGGTATGGAACTGCCGATGGAATTAGATTTAAAAATCATGGGGATGGGACTGGTTTTAGAATTAGATCTACAAATCATGTGGATGGGACTGGTTCTAGAATTAGATCTACAAATCATGTGGATGTGACTGGTTTTAGAATTAGATCTACAAATCATGTGGATGAGACAGGTGATGGATTTAGAGCTACAAATTATGGTATGGAACTGCCGATTGAATTAGATCTACAAATCATGGGGATGGGACTGGTTTTAGAATTAGATCTACAAATCATGTGGATGAGCTACAAATTATGTTATGGAACTGCCGATGGAATTAGATCTACAAATTAGATCTACAAATCATGGGGATGGGACTGGTTTTAGAATTAGATCTACAAATCATGTGGATGTGACAGGTGATGGATTTAGAGCCAAAAATTATGGTATGGAACTGCCGATGGAATTAGATCTACAAATCATGGGTATGGGACTGGTTTTAGAATTAGATCTACAAATCATGTGGATGTGACTGGTTTTAGAATTAGATCTACAAATCATGTGGATGTGACAGGTGATGGATTTAGAGCTACAAATTATGGTTTGGAACTGCCGATGGAATTAGATCTAAAAATCATTGGGATGGGACTGGTTTTAGAATTAGATCTACCAATCATCTGGAAGTGACTGTGTGTGTGTGTGTGTGTGTGTGTGTGTGTGTGTGTGTGTGTGTGTGTGTGTGTGTGTGTGTGTGTGTGTGTGTGTGAGTATACATGCGTGTGTGCGACCGTGCGTCCATGTGTTCCCTGGACCACACTTTGAGAACCAGATAAATAGCCGATCTACAAGCTCACAAAGTTACACAGTGCAACTTATTGTGAGCTTGTAAATCATGTGAGACCACTGACTCAGCACTGTAATTAAAGTTAATAAGGAGCACCTTTGCTTCTGAGCTGTAGAACTGTTTGTTCAAGATATGGGCCATATCCATTGGTTTGAATAGGGAGCGCAAGTGTACGAACTGATCCCTCTCCCGGAAACACGAAAAGTTGAAAACACATAGTCTTTGCTCGGGGAGTGGCTCGGTGAGTGGCTCTACGAACATTGCGATTCTGATGTTAAAAGGATCAATAATGTGCGCATGAGAGCAAGCTAGAAATGTTTGGGGGAAAATGAAAAAATTCCGAAAACCAGAAAAAAAATGACTTGAGGTGAATGGGGCGTCTGAGGCGCGACCCGGCACTCAGAGGGCCATAGATGAAATTCTGTAAGTCTCTGTTTTATTTTAGTTGCACTTTACGAAACACGACGAGCGTGGCTACAAACGTGCCAAAAAACATGCATAAATTTTGAATATTTTGGCCGTGAGGACAATACATTCACAGTAAATCTGGGAACAAGAAAAAATCGCCTCCACTCTAGCCACACTCTAGGAATGGTTTTCCCCCCAAAAATACCACCAAAATACCCCAAACCACTCTACCTTTGGACTGCGATTGTGGAAGAACGGTATGACGTTTTCAAATACCGTTTGAACCATGAAGAAGTCCAAAAGCGTGTGAGCGTTTTTCAAGTTTGAATCGCGTTCCTACGTAAAAGTATGCCAGAGTAATGAGGCTATAAAGTTTTGTGAAAAAGTGAAAATTTGAAAGTCAGATCCCATTCATTCTCTATGGGATGAAATATTTATGAATAAAGTTAAATATTTCAAACAGTATAAACTTTTAAATAATTTCGAAAACAACAATGAAACTTCAAACCTTGCTGAACATTTCAAAGTTGGAACGAAGTTTTTATGTTAAAGTATGAAAGAGTTATAAGAGCACAAAGAATTTGCACCAGAAAAGTGGGCACTTTTTTGCATAGACTCCCATTATAAGGAGGAAAAATAAAAGTTTAAAAGTTAAATATTTCCGAAAATATGAAATATTTTGAAAAGAAAAGTACAAGCACACATCACTGTAGAAAGCTGAACATGTTGAAGTTGGAACGAAGTTTGTAGCACAAAGTGTGAGGGAGTTGAAAGATGCCGAAGAAAGTGGTCGGACCCTTGGAAGTTTTAAAGAACTAGAAAAGCAGTTCCTGCAGAAACTGCGTGGGCTCGCTCGAAACTGTTATGAAATAATAGTAGAAAATGCATTTAAGCGCAAGGGTGTAAAAAAAAGTTGAAAAAAAAGTTTGAAAAAAAAAAAAAAATTGGAAAAAAAAAATAAGATTTTTAAAAAGTTTTTTGAAAAATATTTTTTTTTGAAAAATGTTTTTTGAAAAGATTTTTTGAAAAAAACATTTTTTGAAAAAAAAAGTTTTTTGAAAAAAAGAATTGTGAAAAAAAAAAAATTTGAAAAAAAAAAATGAAAAAAAAATGTTTTGAAAAAAAAAAATTGAAAAAAAAATAATTTTGATTTTTTTTTTTTGAAAAAAAAAGTTTTTTGAAAAAAAAGTTTTTTGAAAAAAATTTTTTTTTGAAAATTGAAAATTGGTATGGAACTGCCGATGGAATTAGATCTACAAATCATGGGGATGGGACTGGTTCTAGAATTAGATCTACAAATCATGAGGATGTGACTGGTTTTAGAATTAGATCTACAAATCATGTGGATGAGACAGGTGATGGATTTAGAGCTACAAATTATGGTATGGAACTGCCGATTGAATTAGATCTACAAATCATGGGGATGGGACTGGTTTTAGAATTAGATCTACAAATCATGTGGATGTGACAGGTGATGGATTTAGAGCTAAAAATTATGGTACGGAACTGCCGATGGAATTAGATCTACAAATCATGGGTATGGGACTGGTTTTAGAATTAGATCTACAAATCATGTGGATGTGACTGGTTTTAGAATTAGATCTACAAATCATGTGGATGTGACAGGTGATGGATTTAGAGCTACAAATTATGGTATGGAACTGCCGATGGAATTAGATTTAAAAATCATGGGGATGTGACTGGTTTTAGAATTAGATCTACAAATCATGTGGATGTGACAGGTGATGGATTTAGAGCTACAAATTATGGTTTGGAACTGCCGATGGAATTAGATCTAAAAATCATTGGGATGGGACTGGTTTTAGAATTAGATCTACCAATCATGTGGAAGTGACTGTGTGTGTGTGTGTGTGTGTGTGTGTGTGTGTGTGTGTGTGTGTGTGTGTGTGTGTGTGTGTGTGTGTGTGTGAGAGTATGCATGTGTATGTGTGCATACATGCGCGCGTGCGACCGTGCGTCCATGTGTTCCCTGGACCACACTTTGAGAACCAGATAAATAGCCGATCTACAAGCTCACAAAGTTACACAGTGCAACTTATTGTGAGCTTGTAAATCATGTGAGACCACTGACTCAGCACTGTAATTAAAGTTAATAAGGAGCACCTTTGCTTCTGAGCTGTAGAACTGTTTGTTCAAGATATGGGCCATATCCATTGGTTTGAATAGGGAGCGCAAGTGTACGAACTGATCGCTCTCCCGGAAACACGAAAAGTTGAAAACACATAGTCTTTGCTCGGGGAGTGGCTCGGTGAGTGGCTCTACGAACATTGTGATTCTGATGTTAAAAGGATCAATAATGTGCGCATGAGAGCAAGCTAGAAATGTTTGGGGGAAAATAAAAAAATTCAGAAAACCAGAAAAAAAATGACTTGAGGCGAATGGGGCGTCTGAGGCACGACCCGGCACTCAGAGGGCCATAGATGAAATTCTGTAAGTCTCTTTTATTTTAGTTGCACTTTACGAAACACGACGAGCGTGGCTACAAACGTGCCAAAAAACATGCATACATTTTAAATATTCTGGCCATGAGGACGATTCGTTCAGAGAACTTCATTACTTTAAGAAAATATCTCCTCCACTCTAGCCACACTCTAGGAATGGTTTTCCCGCCAAAAATACCCCCCAAATACCCCAAACCACTCTACCTTTGGACTGCGATTGTGGAAGAACGGTATGATGTTTTCGAATACCGTTTGAACCATGAAGAAGTCCAAAGGCGTGTGAGCGTTTTTCAAGTTTGAATCGCGTTCCTACGTAAAAGTATGCCAGAGTAATGAGGCTATAAAGTTTTGTGAAAAAGTGAAAATTTGAAAGTCAGATCCCATTCATTCTCTATGCGATGAAAGATTTATGAATAAAGTTAAATATTTCAAACAGTATAAACTTTTAAATAATTTCTAAAACAACAATGAAACTTCAAACCTCGCTGAACATTTCAAAGTTGGAACGAAGTTTTTATGTGAAAGTATGAAAGAGTTATAAGAGCACAAAGAATTTGCACCAGAAAAGTGGGCACTTTTTTGCATAGACTCCCATTATAAGGAGGAAAAATTTAAGTTTAAAAGTTAAATATTTCCAAAAATATGAAATATTTTGAAAAGAAAAGTACAAGCACACATCACTGTAGAAAGCTGAACATGTTGAAGTTGGAACGAAGTTTCTAGCACAAAGTGTGAGGGAGTTGAAAGATGCCGAAGAAAGTGGTCGGACCCTTGGAAGTTTTAAATAAATATAAACTGGGGTATAACAAGGTGGACTCGCCTTCAGCGAGCCCACAATAAACATAAACTGGGGTATAACAAGCTGGACTCGCCTTCAGCGAGCCCACAATAAACATAAACTGGGGTATAACAAGCTGGACTCGCCTTCAGCGAGCCCACAACTAGAAAAATATTGTTCCTTCGAAACAATTGTGGGCTCGCTTCTAGCCAGAAAACAATGGCTATAAAAGTACAAAATGTCAAGATCGCAGGCAGTGCTCTCTTTGACGTTACTGACGTCAAAGATTGGTCCATTTTTTCCAAAAATGTTATGCAAAAGTTGACCCGCTGGTGGCGCTATAACAGGCCAATGATAGAAGGGTGGTATCTGTTCCTTGACCTATTGGGAATGTGCTTGCAAGATTTCACGCACATCCCAGGCTGTGTTCATGATTTGAGGTGTTTTTGGCTTTGGCAACTTTATCGCTGCTTGCAGCTATATTTATTATTATTATTTTATTATTTTATTGTATGCACTTCATAGGCATGTTAGATAAAGGTCCTTAGATTGCGTGTAGAATGTTTCATGCAAATTGCTAAAAAGAAATCCTAGAATAAAAACGGTTTTAAGCGTTTCACAAACTGCTCAAAATGATATAGCGCCCCCCTTTGGCCAATTGGGGTATGATTGGTTTTAGTGATATTTGGAATAACACTCTACATCTTTGCCAAATGCCATGAACATGCTACGTTGTATGTATGATTTAGAGGCAGAAGAATAATTTGCATAAAAATGCAATATTCATTTAATTATTTAAAAAAGCATGTTTCAATTTTAAAGAAATCCGATCTGACAGATCTTTAGATATCGGTCCAAAGTTCACGTAAAAAAAGTTTTGTGCACGTGACGCGAAAATTTCAGAATAAAAGCGGGTTTACGCGTTTTACAAACTGCTCAAATTGGCGGAAAATCAAAGGGCGGAGCTTACTTAACAACGACACAGATGTCTTCCGCTTGAGTCAAAGCACGCGTGTAACAAGTTGCATGTCTTCAAACGAAACGAGTCAAAACTTATGCCCGTTTGAAGTTTGAATTTTCAAACGCTTCGTATAGCGCCCCCCTTTGGCCAATTGGAATAAGATTGGTTTCAGTGATATTTGGACTAACCCTCTACATGTTTGCCAAATGCCATGAAAGTAACACTTTGCATGTTTGATTTAGAGGCAGAATAATAATTTGCATAAAACCGCAATATGAATTGAATTATTAAAAATTAATGGTTTAACGTACAAACTTCTCACCACATAGACTGTATAGGTATTGGTCTAAAGTTCATGTGAAAAAAGTTTTGTGCACTTGACGCGAAAATCCCAGGAGGAGATAGATTTTTACTGTTTTTCATATAATTCCGAATTGTGGGAGACCTAAAGGTCAGAGGTCAAAAGTTAGAGGGTAAAAGTTGTTCGTCATGAGGAGACGCATAAGTGTATACAGGTTTCATGGCTGTATGTATAACACAGCATGAGCTATACCTGTTCAAAGATCGCACTTTCGAAGGCTTCCTACAGCGCCACCATTTGGCCGATTGCTATAGAAAATAATAGCACACTTCGCCACTGTAAACTGAACACATTGATGTTTTTATTTTCATTTTCTCACTAAGTATGTAGGAGTAGAAAGGAACCGAAGTTTTGAGGAGAACTTGATATGACTGCCTGCCTGATAGATAAATAATGACAATATCTAAAGTGTGCTCGCCTTATAGGCGAGCCCACAATGACAATATCTAAAGTGTGCTCGCCTTATAGGCGAGCCCACAATAAATAATGACAATATCTAAAGTGTGCTCGCCTTATAGGCGAGCCCACAATAAACTAGAAAAATATTGTTCCTTCGAAACAATTGTGGGCTCGCTTCAAGCCAGAAAACAATGGCTATAAAAGCACAAAATGTCAAGATCGCAGGCAGTGCTCTCTTTGACGTTACTGACGTCAAAGATTGGTCCATTTTGTTCCAAAAATGTGTTGTGCAAAAGTTGACCCGCTGGTGGCGCTGTAACAGGCCAATGTGAGAAGGGTGGTATCTGTTCCTTGACCTATTGGGAATGTGCTTGCAAGATTTCACGCACATTGCAGGCTGTGTTCATGATTTGAGGTGTTTTTGGCTTTGAACACTTTATCGCTGCTTGCAGCTATATTTATTATTATTATTTTATAATTTTTTTGTGTGCACTTCGTAGGCATGTTAGATAAAGGTCCTTAGATTGCGTGTAGAATGTTTCATGCAAATTGCAAAAAAAAATCCTAGAATAAAAGCGGGTTTAAGCGTTTTACAAACTGCTCAAAATTATATAGCGCCCCCCTTTGGCCATTTGGGGTAAGATTGGTTTCAGTGATATTTGAACTAACCCTCTACACTATTTTGTCATGAAAATCTGACTTTGCATGTATGTTTTAGAGGCAGAAGAATAATTTGCATAAAAATGCAATATTGTTTGAATTATTTAAAAAAGCATGTTTCAATGTTAAAGAAATCCGATCTGACAGATTTTTAGATATCGGTCCAAAGTTCACGTAAAAAAAGTTTTGTGCACGTGACGCGAAAATTCCAGAATAAAAGCGGGTTTACGCGTTTAACAAACTGCTCAAAATGGCGGAAAATTGAAGGGCGGAGCTTACTTAACAACGACACAGATGTCTTCCGCTTGAGTCAAAGCACGCGTGTAACAAGTTGCATGTCTTCAAACGAAACGAGTCATGACTTATGCCCGTTTGAAGTTTGAATTTTCAGACGCTTCGTATAGCGCCCCCCTTTGGCCAATTGGAATAAAATTGGTTTCAGTGATACTTTGACTAACCCTCCACATCTTTGCCAAATGCCATGAACGTGTAACTTTGCATGTATGATTTAGAGGCCGAATAATAATTTGCATAAAACCGCAATATGAATTGAATTATTAAAAATTAATGGTTTAACGTACAAACTTCTCACCACATAGACTGTATAGGTATTGGTCCAAAGTTCATGTGAAAAATGTTTTGTGCACTTGACGTGAAAATCCCAGGAGGAGATAGATTTTTACTGTTTTTCATATAATTCCGAATTGTGGGAGACCTAAAGGTCAGAGGTCAAAAGTTAGAGGGTAAAAGTTGTTCGGCATGAGGAGACGCATAAGTGTATACAGGTTTCATGGCTGTATGTATAACACAGCATGAGCTATACCTGTTCAAAGATCGCACTTTCGAAGGCTTCCTACAGCGCCACCATTTGGCCGATTGCTATAAAAAATAATAGCACACTTCGCCACTGTAAACTGAACACATTGATGTTTTTATTTTCATTTTCTCACTAAGTATGTAGGAGTAGAAAGGAACCGAAGTTTTGAGGAGAACTTGATATGCCTGATAGATAAATAACTAGAAAAGCAGTTCCTGCAGAAACTGCGTGGGCTCGCTCGAAACTGTTATGAAGTAATAGTAGAAAATGCATTTAAGCGCAAGGGTGTAAAAAAAATGTTTTTGAAAAAAAAAACATTTTTGAAAAAAAAACATTTTTGAAAAAAAAATATTTTTTGAAAAAAAGTTTTTTGAAAAAAAAAATTAAAAAAAAAAATTTTTTGAAAAAAAAAAATTGAAAAAAAAATGTTTTGAAAAAAAGTTTTTTGAAAAAAAAAAATGAAAAAAAAGGAAAAAAAAATTTGAAAAAAAAAAATTGAAAAAAAAATATTTTTGAAAAAAAAAAATTTATGAAAAAAAAATTTTTTGAAAAAAATTTTTTTTGGAAAAAAAAAGTTTTTGAAAAAAAAGTTTTTTGAAAAAAAAAAGTTTTTTGAAAATTGAAAATTGGTATGGAACTGCCGATGGAATTAGATCTACAAATCATGGGGATGGGACTGGTTTTAGAATTAGATCTACAAATCATGTGGATGAGACAGGTGATGGATTTAGAGCTACAAATTATGGTATGGAACTGCCGATTGAATTAGATCTACAAATCATGGGGATGGGACTGGTTTTAGAATTAGATCTACAAATCATGTGGATGTGACTGGTTTTAGAATTAGATCTACAAATCATGTGGATGAGCTACAAATTATGGTATGGAACTGCCGATGGAATTATATCTACAAATTAGATCTACAAATCATGGGGATGGGACTGGTTTTAGAATTAGATCTACAAATCATGTGGATGTGACAGGTGATGGATTTAGAGCTAAAAATTATGGTATGGAACTGCCGATGGAATTATATCTACAAATCATGGGTATGGGATTGGTTTTAGAATTAGATCTACAAATCATGTGGATGTGATTGGTTTTAGAATTAGATCTATAAATCATGTGGATGAGATAGGTGATGGATTTAGAGCTACAAATTATGGTATGGAACTGCCGATTGAAATAGATCTACAAATCATGTGGATGTGACTGGTTTTAGAATTAGATCTACAAATCATGTGGATGAGCTACAAATTATGGTATGGAACTGCCGATGGAATTATATCTACAAATTAGATCTACAAATCATGGGGATGGGACTGGTTTTAGAATTAGATCTACAAATCATGTGGATGTGACAGGTGATGGATTTAGAGCTAAAAATTATGGTATGGAACTGCCGATGGAATTATATCTACAAATCATGGGTATGGGATTGGTTTTAGAATTAGATCTACAAATCATGTGGATGTGATTGGTTTTAGAATTAGATCTATAAATCATGTGGATGAGATAGGTGATGGATTTAGAGCTACAAATTATGGTATGGAACTGCCGATTGAAATAGATCTACAAATCATGGGTGTAAGTGCCCGTGACACTTGAGACTTTTAAACTCGAATTATTTCTATAATAAAGTTTTGTCTTTTGTTGCTTAATTTTGGTTACTTTAATTTGACATTTCCTGTAACTTTATTTTGATACTTCCTGTTGCTGATACTTCCTGTTACTGACCAGAGCTCCTATATGTGATGCATGCACGCTTCACAGTTCACTCATTCAGACACACAGTGTTACACTGCAGCAGCAGCATTAGCTGCCACAGGTGCACAGGCCAGCACACCTCCACAGCTTTGTTTGGAAAGCAATTTGGCCAGGTATGAATTGTTTGTAAGCATTTGCAACATTTATCTGAATCTTTAAGGAATGTCTTACCAGTTTGAGTGAGCTCTGTTCATGTTGTTTATACTACAGCACCATGCTATCACCAACTGTTTGGGGCACCAGAAGCTGGTAAAAGGTGGCTCTTCTTGGCACAGGATTTGCAACCCCCGGTTAGCGGCAACAAGGTAGCAACATGAGTTTCCTTTGTTTGAGGTTTTGTGCTTCATTGTTGATTATTTGGGAGCTCTTTAATTGTAGTTGCTTGGTATTTCGTTTTGAGTTTTGTATATTTTGCTTTGTTCTTTTGTTTGTTTTTGGTATTTGTTTGTTGGCAGTTTAAATTGACTGGGTTATTGATTGATTGCTTTTAACTAAATTGAAATGAATCACTGCATTAATGAATTATCTTATTGTTGAATTGAATTGTTGAAAAGCCATTGATTGAAATACAGTTTTTATGGTTGACGTGAAACTATGAAGTGATGAATGTATTTGTAATATTATTTTTTTCTATTTTCATAGTTTTCACGGTGTTCGATGATGCTTCATTGTGACAAGAGGCGAAAATAAAAGACACCCGTTTGGAAACAACCGCTTCATCTTTATTCATAACCGAGGGCAGCTACAGTGAAAACTTGTCGCAGAAGCCACTCAACATCGACACCAACAGTTCATCTACAGCCATCTTCCTCACCATCTTCCTCTTCATCTTCCTCATCATCCCATGCCCCAAGTTTGTCACACAACACCCAACACACGGTAACACATGCTTTGAAAGGACAAATGACAGGTATTCTCTACTCTTCACCAGACTGAAGGTCGTTTAAAGGACAACAAAATAAAATAAAATTACAAGAACAAAGACCAAAGGGGTGAAACACGAAATGTATTTTTTGATGTGAAGGGATTTCAGGTTGTGCCAAACAAGGTTTTGAGCTGCATTGATACATGACAGTCAAAGGGGACATTTGGGTCAGTACTGCATTTGCTGGTTTGTTTTTTATATTACTTTGAGGGTCAAAGTGATACATATTGTGAAGCCTTGCGTTTCAATGGTCGTTTAAACTGAATTGTCAATATTCAAACAAAATGGCAGAACATGATGAGACTACAGTCAATATGCAGCAACCAGCATTGATACCTGAAGAAACAATTATCAACACAGCGGACATTATTGAAAATGAAGGGGGAACAGTCAACGCACCCAATGCTATTGAGCATGAAGAGCCGGTGACCGATGCACACCAGGTCAGACAAAGTACCCGTGAAAGAACCCTAACAGAGAAGGGCCTGAAGATGCATGCAGATAAATTGAAAAAACAGGAAAAGGCATTTAACAAAGCTTACACTACCTGGATGCATGCTGCAAGAGAGTCTCGAAAGGCATTAAAATCATTTTGTTCAGCAGAGGACCTTGTCGATATCAAAACCAACATTCAGAACAACCACGCCGCAATAAGTGAAGGCTATGAGTCCATTCAGCAAAATTCCACTCCTACCCCAGATATCGTAAAGAAAATGGACACCTGCATAATAATCACCTCAGATATTTGCGAAATAGTAAATAAGCACTTGGAAACTCTGGGCAAACCTTTCAATGAGCAGCTTGTTAAAGCCTATGTCAGAATTGCTTTAAATAAAAAGGAGTTTGGCTCAGTATTTGGACATACTGACACAGAAACAGTTATCTCTGGAACATCACATGGTGCAGATGACCGTGCACAGTCCCGTGGAACCCATCCATTGCAGCCACAAACCCCTTCCATAGCCAGCAGTCACTCCAATACTAGCTCCAGCAAGAGAGCTGATGCCGAAGCAGATTTTGCTGCTAAAAGGGAGAAGGAAAAATATCAGCAGGAAATACACACCCAGCAAGCAAAACTGCAAGAGGCAAAAGCTAAATTAAAGCAGCTTAAAGCTCAACGGGATGTTAAAGTAGCAGCAGCACGAGTTCAGGCATATGACAACTTTCAAGGTGACCTTGAACCCTGCAACAACCCAATTAACAATTTACTCTCTGCTACTCCAAATGTTACATCAATTCCTCAACCAAATCCAAAGGCAACACCATCCCAGTCTATGCAAGCATCCAGTATTTCACCAGCTACTCTGGATACAGAAGGTCTCACCAAGTCACTCATAAGTTCACTAAGCATCAACCGTCTCCCTGCTCCTGAGCCAACAACCTTTTCTGGGGAGCCATTAGAATTTGTGGACTGGAAAATGTCTTTCATGGCACTGATTGACAGACAGCCACTTTCTGCGAGTGAGAAAATGTTCTATTTGAAGCACTATCTAGCTGGAGAAGCCCTCAGGGCTGTGGAAGGTTTCTTTTACAGAAACTCCGATGATGCATACCAGGGAGCTTGGAAGGTCTTACAAGACAGATACGGAAACCCCTTTATCGTACAAAAGGCTTTTCGTGACAAGCTAATGAAATGGCCCAACATTAGGTCAGATGATCCTTTTGCCCTCAGAGACTTCGCTGATTTCCTACAGAGTTGTGTGGAGGCTATGCCACATGTTAAAGGATTATCCATTCTGAATGATTGTGAGGAGAACCACAAAATCCTCAAAAGGCTACCAGAATGGATTGTGCGCAGATGGAGCAGAGTGGTAGTCAAGGAACTGGATGAATCTGGAGACTATCCGACCTTCTCACATTTTGCAAAGTATCTTCAAACAGAAGCTAGTATAGCTTGTAATCCCATTGCCTCTCCCTTCATGGTAAATCGCCGGCCGGCAGATGAGAGAACATCTAAAAGAACCAGTGCCTTCCACACCAGTGCCCAGAGTAATGACTTGAACTCCAAGCCTTTGTTCACCTGCCCCGTTTGTACTCAGGAAGGACATGGTATCGCAACATGCCCCACCTTCGCAAAGAAATCTCTTGAAGATAAGAAATCGTACATTCTTGAAAATCAACTCTGCTTCGGGTGCCTGAGAAGGGGACATAGTAGCAAGGAATGCAGAAGGCGACATACCTGTGGCGCATGTGGCCGACCTCATCCCACCAGCCTGCATGACAGGGATGAAAGACCGGTGAGAGAAGCGGCGATGGGGGGAGAGTTGGCGAGGGAGTCTAATTCCACGGAGAGACATGGTGATAAAGAGATCCATACTGCCACGACTCACACAGTGTTCCGACAAGCTGCTTCTGCCACCACAACCATTGTTCCGGTATTTATATCGTCTGAGGAGGAGCCACAGAGAGATGTTCTAACCTATGCAGCACTTGATACGCAAAGTAACTCCACATTTGTCTTGGAAAATATCCTTGAAGACCTGGCAGTAGACACCCAGCCCGTCCAGCTTAAACTCAGTACCATGACGGCCATTGATACGGTTACTCCAAGTATGAATGTACGAGGGCTGCAAGTCAGAGGTCTGCATTCTGACAAGAAGATCCGACTAAACCATGCCTACACCCGCAATTGTATTCCTGTGAATAAGTCTTACATCTCCACCAAGAATACCGCTCTGCAATGGCCCCATTTCAAACAGCTAGCAAATATACTGCCTCCATTACAAGACTGCGAAGTGGGACTGCTAATTGGAACCGACTGCCCAGCAGCGCTAGCACCTCTTGAGGTAATCACTGGAGACGACAATGATCCATTCGCTCAAAGAACTGTCTTGGGGTGGAGCATAGTAGGATCTTCAAATCCACATTTTGATCGGCAAAGGTACATCAATCGCATCACCGTCAGAGAAATGCCAACTCCATCCACTGACGTGCTGACAGTCTTGGAATCTGACTCCAAACGGAGACTTGAAAATAAGGATAATGTATCCCAGGATGTACTCTCCTCGCAGCTGCTCAGTGACATCAGGCAAAATGATCTCGATACAAAAGATTATGTAAATGCAACCGAAGGCTCACAGCAGTCTATAGAGCGGGAAAGTGACTCTGACACCCTTGAAGAATTAGACATGCACAGCAGTTTTGTTTGTAGAGCCAAACATAAATTGGAGCAGAAGAAGAAACTAGGAAAAGAAGCTAGAAGTTCTCGTCGTCCTTCCCAGCTTCAAGAAGAAGCAATATTGTCCATGAGCAACAAACCTCTGGGTCCAGTCCATAACAAGCCAAATGTCCCCCAGGTTCGTCCCAATCGTAATACTGTCGTAAACGAAGATAATTCTTCCAACCAGAGGTATTGTCACCTCTGGAGGAATATTGGTTGCAGTCATAGTAACTACAAGAAGGACTTTATCATGAAGAAAAGTTTAAGCAAGATTTATCCTCCCAAACCTCACTGACTTTTTAAATGGATGCTGTGAATCATGTTCTTTCATATACTGGTAACATGATTGGGGGGAGTGTAAGTGCCCGTGACACTTGAGACTTTTAAACTCGAATTATTTCTATAATAAAGTTTTGTCTTTTGTTGCTTAATTTTGGTTACTTTAATTTGACATTTCCTGTAACTTTATTTTGATACTTCCTGTTGCTGATACTTCCTGTTACTGACCAGAGCTCCTATATGTGATGCATGCACGCTTCACAGTTCACTCATTCAGACACACAGTGTTACACTGCAGCAGCAGCATTAGCTGCCACAGGTGCACAGGCCAGCACACCTCCACAGCTTTGTTTGGAAAGCAATTTGGCCAGGTATGAATTGTTTGTAAGCATTTGCAACATTTATCTGAATCTTTAAGGAATGTCTTACCAGTTTGAGTGAGCTCTGTTCATGTTGTTTATACTACAGCACCATGCTATCACCAACTGTTTGGGGCACCAGAAGCTGGTAAAAGGTGGCTCTTCTTGGCACAGGATTTGCAACCCCCGGTTAGCGGCAACAAGGTAGCAACATGAGTTTCCTTTGTTTGAGGTTTTGTGCTTCATTGTTGATTATTTGGGAGCTCTTTAATTGTAGTTGCTTGGTATTTCGTTTTGAGCTTTGTATATTTTGCTTTGTTCTTTTGTTTGTTTTTGGTATTTGTTTGTTGGCAGTTTAAATTGACTGGGTTATTGATTGATTGCTTTTAACTAAATTGAAATGAATCACTGCATTAATGAATTATCTTATTGTTGAATTGAATTGTTGAAAAGCCATTGATTGAAATACAGTTTTTATGGTTGACGTGAAACTATGAAGTGATGAATGTATTTGTAATATTATTTTTTTCTATTTTCATAGTTTTCACGGTGTTCGATGATGCTTCATTGTGACAAGAGGCGAAAATAAAAGACACCCGTTTGGAAACAACCGCTTCATCTTTATTCATAACCGAGGGCAGCTACAATGGGGATGGGATTGGTTTTAGAATTAGATCTACAAATCATGTGGATGGGACTGGTTTTAGAATTAGATCTACAAATCATGTGGATGTGACAGGTGATGGATTTAGAGCTACAAATTATGGTTTGGAACTGCCGATGGAATTAGATCTAAAAATCATTGGGATGGGACTGGTTTTAGAATTAGATCTACCAATCATGTGGATGTGTGTGTGTGTGTGTGTGTGTGTGTGTGTGTGTGTGTGTGTGTGTGTGTGTGTGTGTGTGTGTGTGTGTGTGTGTGTGTGTGTATGCATGTGTATGTGTGCATACATGCGTGCGTGCGACCGTGCGTCCATGTGTTCCCTGGACCACACTTTGAGAACCAGATAAATAGCCGATCTACAAGCTCACAAAGTTACACAGTGCAACTTATTGTGAGCTTGTAAATCATGTGAGACCACTGACTCAGCACTGTAATTAAAGTTAATAAGGAGCACCTTTGCTTCTGAGCTGTTTCTTCAAGATATGGGCCTTATCCATTGGTTTGAATAGGGAGCGCAAGTGTACAAACTGATCGCTCTCCCGGAAACACGAAACGTTGAAAACACATAGTCTTTGCTCGGGGAGTGGCTTTAGAGATTGCTCTACGAACGTTGCGATTCTGATGTTTAAAGGATCAATTATGTGCGCAGGAGAGCAAGCTAGAAATGTTTGGGGGAAAATAAAGAAAAATCTGAAAACCAGAAAAAAATGACTGGAGGCGAATGGGGGGTCTGAGCCGCGACCCGGCACTCAGAGGGCCATAGATGAAATTCTGTAAGTCTCTGTTTTATTTTAGTTGCACTTTACGAAACACGACGAGCGTGGCTACAAACGTGCCAAAAAACATGCATACATTTTAAATATTCTGGCCGTGAGGACGATTCGTTCAGAGAACTTCATTACTTTAAGAAAAAATCTCCTCCACTCTAGCCACACTCTAGGAATGGTTTTCCCGCCAAAAATACCCCCCAAATACCCCAAACCACTCTACCTTTGGACTGCGATTGTGGAAGAACGGTATGACGTTTTCGAATACCGTTTGAACCATGAAGAAGTCCAAAGGCGTGTGAGCGTTTTTCAAGTTTGAATCGCGTTCCTACGTAAAAGTATGCCAGAGTAATGAGGCTATAAAGTTTTGTGAAAAAGTGAAAATTTGAAAGTCAGATCCCATTCATTCTCTATGCGATGAAAGATTTATGAATAAAGTTAAATATTTCAAACAGTATAAACTTTTAAATAATTTCGAAAACAACAATGAAACTTCAAACCTCGCTGAACATTTCAAAGTTGGAACGAAGTTTTTATCTGAAAGTATGAAAGAGTTATAAGAGCACAAAGAATTTGCACCAGAAAAGTGGGCACTTTTTTGCATAGACTCCCATTATAAGGAGGAAAATTTTAAGTTTAAATGTTAAATATTTCCAAAAATATGAAATATTTTGAAAAGAAAAATATAAGCACACATCACTGTAGAAAGCTGAACATGTTGAAGTTGGAACGAAGTTTGTAGCACAAAGTGTGAGGGAGTTGAAAGCGGACGAAGAAAGGGTACGGAACCTTGGAAGTTAGAAATAAATAAATATAAACTGGGGTATAACAAGCTGGACTCGCCTTCAGCGAGCCCACAATAAATATAAACTGGGGTATAACAAGCTGGACTCGCCTTCAGCGAGCCCACAACTAGAAAATGTGCAATTTGGGAAATTGCGAGTGTGGTTGCTCGCCCCGCCCCCCTCCCACGAGTTTTGCAAGACGATTATGTTGTCACGTCGCTCCCGAGATCGTTTGTGTTTCGTTTTGAGAGGGTTGTTCCACCTGAAAAACGCGTTTTGGCCTGAAACGGTTACGTTTTGTGCGTTTGTGGCGCCCCCTAAGGGTCGAAGTGGAAATGCTTTTGGGGATTTGTTGAATATCCCACCCGCAACTTGTGGTTAAAATTTGGTGTTGACTGGATGTTTCGTTTATGATTTATGGCTATTTTTGGAAAAACGGGCCCCTCTCGCTAACTTCGGAAGCGTGTTCCGGACGAACGGTATGGACTATCAAAATATCGCTTGGTTATGTTTATCGCGTGGGTTCAGAGATCTTGTGTACCGATTTTTGTGACGTTTGGAGAAAATATGTGGGAAAAGGAGCAAAAAGTGTGTTTTGAAGAAAATTCAAAATGGCGGAAAATCTATCCTGACGCAAATGGGCGTGGCCTATATGGGGAGATGCGTCATGACCCAAGGAATCCAGGAAAAAAATAATTTTAATTTTCCGACCTACGGTTCAAGAGTTATAGGGCAAAACGTAAAGTGGGGTGTTATAGCGCCACCATGTGGCCGAATGATGTAATTATTTTTTAATTAATTCTTAAAATTATTATGAATCTCCTCTCCAAGTTTTGAAACTTTAGACCCTATGGTTTAAGAGAGAGAAAATAATTGAATGTGAGTTTTTGCTATTCCCATTATAAGTCAATGGGGGAAATTAATTCACTAATAAATTCATATCAATTAAACGATACAACCTTTCTCTTAGAAAAATGATAGCACACGATTCCCGATGAAGCCGGTCGATTTGACATATGGCGCGAGTGTGTGGCGCAAAAACTGCGGGCCGTGAAACGCGCCGAAAAAAAGTTTACCCAGAAATAAATAAAGTTTCCCTAGGACTATAGTGTGTTGCCCTGTTAGGGCAACCACACTAACTAGAAAAATATTGTTCCTTCGAAACAATTGTGGGCTCGCTTCAAGCCAGAAAACAATGGCTATAAAAGCACAAAATGTCAAGATCGCAGGCAGTGCTCTCTTTGACGTTACTGACGTCAAAGATTGGTCCATTTTGTTCCAAAAATGTGTTGTGCAAAAGTTGACCCGCTGGTGGCGCTATAACAGGCCAATGTGAGAAGGTTGGTATCTGTTCCTTGACCTATTGGGAATGTGCTTGCAAGATTTCACGCACATCCCAGGCTGTGTTCATGATTTGAGGTGTTTTTGGCTTTGGACACTTTATCGCTGCTTGCAGCTATATTTATTATTATTATTTTATATTTTTTTTTGTGTGCACTTCATAGGCATGTTAGATAAAGGTCCTTAGATTGCGTGTAGAATGTTTCATGCAAATTGCAAAAAAAATCCTAGAATAAAAACGGGTTTAAGCGTTTTACAAACTGCTCAAAATTATATAGCGCCCCCCTTTGGCCATTTGGGGTAAGATTGGTTTCAGTGATATTTGAACTAACCCTCTACACTATTTTGTCATGAAAATGTGACTTTGCATGTATGTTTTAGAGGCAGAAGAATAATTTGCATAAAAATGCAATATTGTTTGAATTATTTAAAAAAGCATGTTTCAATGTTAAAGAAATCCGATCTGACAGATCTTTAGATATCGGTCCAAAGTTCACGTAAAAAAAGTTTTGTGCACGTGACGCGAAAATTCCAGAATAAAAGCGGGTTTACGAGTTTTACAAACTGCTCAAAATGGCGGAAAATTGAAGGGCGGAGCTTACTTAACAACGACACAGATATCTTCCGCTTGAGTCAAAGCACGCGTGTAACAAGTTGCATGTCTTCAAACGAAACGAGTCATGACTTATGCCCGTTTGAAGTTTGAATTTTCAGACGCTTCGTATAGCGCCCCCCTTTGGCCGATTGGAATAAAATTGGTTTCAGTGATACTTTGACTAACCCTCCACATCTTTGCCAAATGCCATGAACGTGTAACTTTGCATGTATGATTTAGAGGCCGAAGAATAATTTGCATAAAACCGCAATATATATTGAATTATTAAAAAATCATTATTTAACGTACAAACTTCTCACCACATAGCCTGTGTAGATATAGGTTCAAAGTTCATGTGAAAAAGGTTTTGTGCACTTGACGCGAAAATCCCAGGAGGAGATAGATTTTTACTGTTTTTCATATAATTCCGAATTGTGGGAGACCTAAAGGTCAGAGGTCAAAAGTTAGAGGGTAAAAGTTGTTCGGCATGAGGAGACGCATAAGTGTATACAGGTTTCATGGCTTTACCTCAAACACAGCATGAGCTATACCTGTTCAAAGTTCGCACTTTCGAAGGCTTCCAACAGCGCCACCATTTGGCCGATTGCTGTATAAAATAATAGCACACGTCGCCACTGTAGGCTGAACACATTGATGTTTTTATTTTCATTTTCTCACTAAGTATGTAGGAGTAGAAAGGTGCCAAAGTATTGAGGAGAACTTACTAGATAAATAAACTAGAAAATGTGCAATTTGGGAAATTGCGAGTGTGGTTGCCCGGCGCCCCCTATGGGTCGAAATGGAAATGCTTTTGGGGATTTGTTGAGTATACCACCCCCGACTAGTGGTTAAAATGTGGTGTTGAGTGGATGTTTCGTTCGTGATTTATGGCTATTTTTTTCGAAACGGGCCCCTCCCGCTAAATTTTGAAGCCTGTTACGGACGAACGGTATGGACTATCGAAATATCGCTTGAATATGTTCATCGGATGGGTCCATAGATCATGTGTACTGATTTTCGTGACATTTGGAGAAAATATGTGGGAAAAGGAGCAAAAAGTGTGTTTTGAAGAAAATTCAAAATGGCGGAAAATCTATCCTGACGCAAATGGGCGTGGCCTATATGGGGAGATGCGTCATGACCCAAGGAATCCAGGGAAAAAATAATTTTAATTTTACGACCTACGGTTCAAGAGTTATAAGCCAAAACGTAGAGTGAGCTGTTATAGCGCCACCATCTGGCCGATTGATGTAATTATTTTTCAATTAATCCTTAGAAGCACTATGAATCTCCTCTCCAAATTGTGAAACTGTAGCCCTTAAGACTTTCGAGAGAAAAATACTTGAACCTGGCTCCCATTATAAGTCAATGGGGAAATTAATTCACTAATAAATTAATATCAATTAACCTATACAACCTTTCTCTTAGCAAAATGCAAGCACACGATTCCCGATTAAGCCGGTCGATTTGACATATGGCGCGAGTGTGTGGTGCAAAAACTGTGGGAGGAGTAGCGCGCCAAACTTTTGGTTACACTAGAAACGAAGAATAACTAGAAAATTTGCAATTTGGGAAATTGCGAGTGTGGTTGCTCGCCCCGCCCCCTCCCACGAGTTTTGCAAGACGATTATGTTGTCACGTCGCTCCCGAGATCGTTTGTGTTTCGTTTTGAGAGGGTTGTTCCACCTGAAAAACGCGTTTTGGCCTGAAACGGTTACGTTTTGTGCGTTTGTAGCGCCCCCTAAGGGTCGAAGTGGAAATGCTTTTGGGGATTTGTTGAATATCCCACCCGCAACTTGTGGTTAAAATATGGTGTTGACTGGATGTTTCGTTTATGATTTATGGCTATTTTTGGAAAAACGGGCCCCTCCCAGCTAACAATTTTCCCGATATTTCTGACGTGAGAACGGCGTCACGCCGCCTCCCGATCGCCATTAGCGTGTCGTTCGCCAGGCGTGTTACGCTGCGCTGACGTCACGTCCTTGATCAGCGCACGCCAAGCCTTACGCCAAGCCTCCAAACGACGTCACTCCGGCGGAGCCCGGCGTGCGGCGATAGCGAGCGAATAGCGTGACACCGTCGTATAGCAACATCATTATGCCCCCCCCCCCCCCCCCATATTATGTACCCTCCTCCTCCCTTCACCCATACAGTATTTATACAATCAGTTGAGGCACAGACATTAACTTCGTTTTCTTCTTTTTTATTTAAATGTACACAAGCAACAAGCAATCACAATTATGTACAAGGCAGGATGATATCAGTTGTACTGATGTAAATCTCTTTTGTCCCTTTGTTTACAAGTGCTTTACTGCATAGTACTGTGTTGTCTGTCATTCAATTTAATGAGTTAGAGCAGCGGCCCTCAACCTTTTCTGGCCATGACCCCCAAAATAATCATATTTTAACTGGGGACCCCCTACCCTGACGAGCACTAAGAGTTGAGACATTACATTTTGTAGAACATAGTTCTATTGTGAAAATAGCAGATCTACATGCTCACAATCTGCATGTAGATCGGCTATTTTCACAATTTCTGCCTCTAATTTTGACAATTTGGCCCATGTTTAATTTGTCATTTTAAATTAAAAAGTCCTTCAATTGTCACTTTAGAAATGTGCAGATACCCTCTGCAGTGTTGAGTGAGAAAACAATGTTGCACATTAAGGGAACCAGAGAGAACCACTGAGTTAGAGAATGATATCAATGAAAATAAGCCCTTGCAAAACCTCCAATAAAAACTTCAAGCAATCACATTACACAAAGGTTGCCATCTTTATATCATTGACAACTGGTAAACCTGCCTGAAAAGAATTTAAACAAAGTATGGGTGGGTTAACAGTACATTTTGATATCCTAAAGGCTCTGCTATATATTATTTTGGGAAAGGTTAATCATTTATCCTGTATGCTAAAAACAGAAAGGTGTAAACATAGCCAATATCCAAGCTCAATACACATGTAACTTTTCTATAATAGTTTAAACTGTACTGTGGCACTGAAGAGGTACAACATATAACATTACCACATGTATATCGGAGGACATTGTAAACATTAAAAGTATTTAGTCTTTCTATAGACAGATTGTGTGCATGCTGTCAACCCTAAAAATGAATTACAGTACCATCAGAGCTGGCATTGGACAGAATTGGAACCACATTCCCATCATCAGTTTGTTTCATGAAGGGTATGTAAAATTAATTCAAATAGAAAAGTTAAACTGATCCACTTAACATGAAGTCAAAAGACCCAAGTCAAAAGACACCAGATGGTAGGGTAATGGTGGGGATGAACAATATTTTGAACTCTAGAAACAATATTCAAAAGGTTTAAACACAAAACATCCTTTAGACTTGGGGCCAGGAGGTGAAGGCATGGAGACCTTAGATAGATAGATAGCTTATCCCACAAGGGAAAACTGACAGTGCACACTGTCTGTCAGTGTCCATTTGGTTTCATGTGTACACTCTCAGAGTTACAGACCTGTTAGGGTCCATTTGATTCCATTTGCACACTGTCAGAGTTAGGAAGAGTGTTTTCTTCTGGTGTTTCAGTCAGTGTATCAAAGGGTGCGTTCGGAAATGCGCACCGGTTCTGGTTAGGGTTAATTTTAGGCATAGATTTACTGAGGTTAGGGTTAGGGTTAGGCATAGTTTTACTGAGGTTAGGGTTAGGATTAGGGTTAGGTTTAGGCATCCGGGTTAGGGTTAGGGTTAGGGTTAACCACTACACTGAGCACACACCCAGTGCGCATTTCCGAACGCACCCTTTGATACACTCGGACTGAAACACCAGCAGAAAACACTCTTCCTAACTCTGACAGTGTGCAAATGGAATCAAATGGACCCTAACAGGTCTGTAACTCTGAGAGTGTACACATGGAACCAAATGGATGAAGTAGGTGGGCATGGGGACTGAGCGACTGTGGTATCCTGGGCTGTGCTGTGCTTCTTTCGTATGGCGTCGGAGGTCCAACTCTGTCGCGTGGCCGTGTCTCGGGATGAGGGTGGTCTGAATAGAGGGCATGTGGTTCGGTGTGGTCCATTGCTGGCCAGGGAGATGGATGCAGGACTTTATGCAGGAAGGTTTTCAGCTTGTGTGGGGACCGGATCTTCCTGCAGGAGGATGATGAACAGAGAGAGAGTGTCAATAATTGAATAAATGCATTTCAATACATTTCTTTTCCCAAATTACAGTAATCTCCAAGCCAAAAAAAGCTGATCTACAATCTCAAAGCAGGGTCCATTTTACACTCAGAGAGTTACAGACCTGTAAAGGTACATTTGGTTTCATAAGTACACTCTGAGTTACAGACTTGTAAGGGTCAATTTGGTTCCATTTGTACACTCTCAGAGTTACAGACATGTTAGGGTCCATCCATAAGTAGTGAAAATAGCCCATCTGCAGAGCTTGTAGGTCTTCTGTTTGGGTAAATTATTTAATAAAAATAGAGTATTTGGGCTTGGTGGTGGAATTTTACACTCTCATACTCAACACATTTAAAAAATAAATTGAAAAGCAAAAATGGCCAGATGGGGAACATTAGACAAGACATTTTAAGGCTACAGATAGAGGTTTACCTACACACAGAGATGATTTGTGGTCTGCCAGTGTAAATGGAACCAAATGAACCCTAAGGGTCCCTGTAATCTGCTTTGAGAACCACTGGCTATCTTTACATGTGCAGGTCGGATATAAATACACACATAAATAGGGAATCATTAATAAAATAAGCAGCCTTTTTGTCTGCTGACAAAAAAACAAAAACAAAACAACAACAAAGGGATGGCTCCTAGTGCTTGACGCAAACATTGCTAACATTAGCCCATTAGCCACACACACACACACACACACACACACACACACACACACACACACTCTCACACAAAATATATATATACAAAACGTAGATCTGTTCACCAATCTATCAAACAAACATTAGTATGTTATGACTGAATGGGTATGATTTCAAGCACTGCACCACGACGCAATAATACCGCAAATGAAAATAAGAGAATGTTTACGACGAGGCTACCATGCTATGTAGCTAACAAGCTACAAATAGGCAAACAAAGGAAGGTCTCACACACGGACATTTAGACTTTACTACACAGACCACACTTCCCAACATATACACTCACCGTTTCAAATGAATTACATTTCCAGGAGTAGAAGAATTAAGTATAAAATTCAACATGTATCTCTCCAATGCATGGTCCTGTGGTCCCATACTCGCGTTTTCTCTTTGACCGAGAAGAAAAGATACGACACAGAAAGGCACCGATAGCACGGTGACCACTTCCGGTCTGTGGATTCCGTGATGAATAAAAAAAGTTGTAAACATTAAAACCTAACAAAATACAATTTGACAATGCAAGCCTAATGAATAAATAAAATAGCAACAGCACAATAATGAATAAATAAGGAAAAACATAAATAAATAAAAATAAAATAACTTTATTTAGAAGACAGTTTTCATTGGAATTGAATCAGTATTATTACCGAAATCATCTTGTTTTGTTTGAAACAGTAAATAACACCAATATAATAATATTGGCATAATAATGGCAAAAAATAAAGAAATTACAAAAGTGCTGTACAATGAGAGAGATAGAGAGAGAGAATATCCTATGGCTTTAAGGGTGGCGTTGCGTGAGGACGTGAGGTCGTCGTTACACTATTGCTATACGCCACTCAAAATTGTCACGCTAAGGAATTCTAGATAGCGGGATTGATCGGCGTGAGGAGAGCTGAGCGTCGGCGTTTCCCGCACGGCGTGGACCCGCTCTTAAAATACCAGCGTCACGTCATCAGCGGCGGAGCCTTGTTAGCTGGGCTCTTGCTAACTTCGGAAGTGTGTTCCGGACGAACGGTATGGACTATCGAAATATCGCTTGGTTATGTTTATCGCGTGGGTTCAGAGATCTTGTGTACCGATTTTTGTGACGTTTGGAGAAAATATGTGGGAAAAGGAGCAAAAAGTGTGTTTTGAAGAAAATTCAAAATGGCGGAAAATCTATCCTGACGCAAATGGGCGTGGCCTATATGGGGAGATGCGTCATGACCCAAGGAATCCAGGGAAAAAATATTTAAATTTTCCGACCTTCGGTTCAAGAGTTATAGGGCAAAACGTAAAGTGGGGTGTTATAGCGCCACCATGTGGCCGAATGATGTAATTATTTTTTAATTAATTCTTAAAATTATTATGAATCTCCTCTCCAAGTTTTGAAACTTTAGAGCCTATGGTTTAAGAGAGAGAAAATAATTGAATGTGAGTTTTTGCTATTCCCATTATAAGTCAATGGGGGAAATTAATTCACTAATAAATTCATATCAATTAAACGATACAACCTTTCTCTTAGAAAAATGATAGCACACGATTCCCGATGAAGCCGGTCGATTTGACATATGGCGCGAGTGTGTGGCGCAAAAACTGCGGGCCGTGAAACGCGCCGAAAAAAAGTTTACCCAGAAATAAATAAAGTTTCCCTAGGACTATAGTGTGTTGCCCTGTTAGGGCAACCACACTAACTAGAAAATGTGCAATTTGGGAAATTGCGAGTGTGGTCGCCCGCCCCGCCCCGGCGCGAGCCGCGGGGATGGGCCTCCGGGACCCCGAGGAAAACGCCGGGGCCCGAGGGAGAGGATGCCGGGACGGATACCGTCGGGGCCGTGCGACGCGCGATTCGAAAAGGTGCCGTTGGGATCCTGCGTTCTTGATGTAAGGATATGGTTTCTTGTTTTAAAGAAATAGGCTCCTCCCACAAGTTCCGCAAGGCGATTACGTTGTCGCGTCGCTCCCGAGATTGTTCGTGTTTCGTTTTGAGAGGGTCGTTCCCCCTGAAAAACGCGTTTTGGCACGAAACGGTTACGTTTGGCGCGTTTGTGGCGCCCCCTAAGGGTCGAAGTGGAAATGCTTTTGGGGATTTGTTGAATATCCCACCCGCGACTTGTGGTTAAAATTTTGTGTTGACTGGATGTTTCGTTTGTGATTTATGGCTATTTTTGGAAAAACGGGCCCCTCTCGCTAACTTCGGAAGCGTGTTACGGACGAACGGTATGGACTATCGAAATATCGCTTGGTTATGTTTATCGCGTGGGTTCAGAGATCTTGTGTACCGATTTTTGTGACGTTTGGAGAAAATATGTGGGAAAAGGAGCAAAAAGTGTGTTTTGAAGAAAATTCAAAATGGCGGAAAATCTATCCTGACGCAAATGGGCGTGGCCTATATGGGGAGATGGGTCATGACCCAAGGAATCCAGGGAAAAAATAATTTTAATTTTCCGACCTACGGTTCAAGAGTTATATGGCAAAACGTAAAGTGGGGTGTTATAGCGCCACCATGTGGCCGAATGATGTAATTATTTTTTAATTAATTCTTAAAATTATTATGAATCTCCTCTCCAAGTTTTGAAACTTTAGACCCTATGGTTTAAGAGAGAGAAAATAATTGAATGTGAGTTTTTGCTATTCCCATTATAAGTCAATGGGGGAAATTAATTCACTAATAAATTCATATCAATTAAACGATACAACCTTTCTCTTAGAAAAATGATAGCACACGATTCCCGATGAAGCCGGTCGATTTGACATATGGCGCGAGTGTGTGGCGCAAAAACTGCGGGCCGTGAAACGCGCCGAAAAAAAGTTTACCCAGAAATAAATAAAGTTTCCCTAGGACTATAGTGTGTTGCCCTGTTAGGGCAACCACACTAACTAGAAAATGTGCAATTTGGGAAATTGCGAGTGTGGTTGCTCGCCCCGCCCCCCTCCCACGAGTTTTGCAAGACGATTATGTTGTCACGTCGCTCCCGAGATCGTTTGTGTTTTGTTTTGAGGGGGTTGTTCCCCCTGAAAAACGCGTTTTGGCCTGAAACGGTTACGTTTTGTGCGTTTGTGGCGCCCCCTAAGGGTCGAAGTGGAAATGCTTTTGGGGATTTGTTGAATATCCCACCTGCAACTTGTGGTTAAAATTTGGTGTTGACTGGATGTTTCGTTTATGATTTATGGCTATTTTTGGCAAAACGGGCCCCTCTCGCTAACTTCGGAAGCGTGTTCCGGACGAACGGTATGGACTATCGAAATATCGCTTGAATATGTTTATCGCGTGGGTTTAGAGATCTTGTGTACCGATTTTTGTGACATTTGGAGAAAATATGTGGGAAAAGGAGCAAAAAGTGTGTTTTGAAGAAAATTAAAAATGGCGGAAAATCTATCCTGACGCAAATGGGCGTGGCCTATATGGAGAGATGCGTCATGACCCAAGGAATCCAGGGAAAAAATAATTTTAATTTTCCGACCTACGGTTCAAGAGTTATAGGGCAAAACGTAAAGTGGGGTGTTATAGCGCCACCATGTGGCCGACTGATGTAATTATCTTTTGATTAATTCTTAAAATTATTATAAATCTCCTCGCCAAGTTTTGAAACTGTATCTCCAATGGTTTGCGAGAGAAAAATTATTGAATTTGAGTTTTTGCGATTCCCATTATAAGTCAATGGGGAAAAGTAATTCACTAATAAATTAATATCAATTAAACGATAGAACCTTTCTCTTAGCAAAATGGAAGCACTCGATTCCCGATGAAGCCGGTCGATTTGACATATGGCGCCAGTGTGTTGCGCAAAAACTGTGGGCCGTGAAACGCGCCGAAAAAAAGTTTATCCAGAAAGAAATAAATAAAGTTTCCCTAGAACTATAGTGTGTTGCCCTGTAAGGGCAACCACACTAATAATGACAATATCTAAAGTGTGCTCGCCTTATAGGCGAGCCCACAACTAGAAAAATATTGTTCCTTCGAAACAATTGTGGGCTCGCTTCAAGCCAGAAAACAATGGCTATAAAAGCACAAAATGTCAAGATCGCAGGCAGTGCTCTCTTTGACGTTACTGACCTCAAAGATTGGTCCATTTTGTTCCAAAAATGTGTTGTGCAAAAGTTGACCCGCTGGTGGCGCTATAACAGGCCAATGTGAGAAGGTTGGTATCTGTTCCTTGACCTATTAGACAAGGCAGAATTTCTGAAAATGTGCTTGTATAAAGTCCCGAAGGCATTTTGCGAATATTTATTATATACAACTGTTCTAGGGGTATTAAGGGATGCTGAATCCAAATTTGCTGTATATAATGCTCAAAAATGTTCCTAAATGGCTCAAAATTGAGAAATCCAACATGGCCGCCACTGCAAGGCTGAAATCTATTTAAGTGTAAATCTTTTGACTAAACAAGGTAGAAACTTGAACTAAATGTGTTTTTCTAGGTTAGCCTACATGGGGAATTTGAAATTCTATCCTGATTTTAGATCAGACATGAATAAATGGCTTGAAACTCATGCTTGTATAGCAGAAAAGGTTCATTATTGATGCATAATTCGTCAAACAGAAACAAAAAGCAGGATGAACCATGGTTTTATTCATCAAAACTCTTTTGATTTAGATTTTGCTATCATCCATCCTTCCATCCATCCATCCATCTTCAACCGCTTATCCGGAATCGGGTCGCGGGGGTAACAGTTCCAACTGAGACTTCCAGATATCCTTATCCTGAGCAACTTCCTCCACTCCCTCTGGGAGTATACCGAGGTGTTCCCAGGCCAGTTTGGAGATATAATCCTTCCATCTGGGCGCTCGGGGGCATCTATGAACAATGCAAATTATATACCGGTATAGTCATCAATATTTCGAGCAGATGTCATAGGTATCTTGCAGCTGCATGCATCCAATTCCACTTTTCCTGAATAGAATAGAATGGATTATAATATAATAGTATTTTACCATATCAATAAAAGTAAATGTACATGGGAATACTTACTGTGGCAGCTTATTCACAGTCTTCCTCAGTGTTCCGGCAAGTGTTGAGTTTTTTGCAGTTGCATGCTTCCATACATGCCATATGACTCTTTCTGGATAGCATAGAAGAGAAGGGGATACAACGTTTATAGCCAGCACAAGTACATCAGGGTAGGGTTCATCAATCTGTCAACATCTAAGAGTCTAGAGTATGCAGTCTAGTAGGCTGATCTTCTCTAAAATTACCAAATCCCATTAGTACAATCTATTATACATACATACCTGCAGCTGCAGCGTTGGCTGAGGCACTCCTTTGTACACCCACATGAAGTGAACTCCCTGCAGGCTTTGGGCATAGGTGGCAGAGAGAGTAGCCGTGGCACTAACTGGCCTTCCTTGATTATCCATCCCATTTCCTCCACTGGAGGAAGATCGGGGTGTGGCAGGTGAGCTTGATTCCATATAGCTGCTTGATGGTGTGCACGCATGATATGGAACCTCACAGCATCTGTGGTTGGTGGCAGAGTCTCTTGGGGACGACCTTTGCAGAATAACTTCACTCGTGGTTTGTTGCATGAATCAACATCAGGCACACCACAGATCTTACAAATTAATCTTTCTGATGATGTCACGATATCTTCTGTGAAAGGGCCCTTCCCAGGGCCAGCAAGATCAGTGTGATGTTGTTCGAACACCTGCCAGGCTGTCTTCTTTCCGTGGCCGCTGAACTGAGACACACTGTCACATCCATAAGGGCATGGAAGGCAAGGAGTGTGTCCAGTTGATCCTCAGACAGTATCCTGTGAATTTCATACACTGGGAAAAAATTTGGGTCCTTTGATGTCCCAGCTTTCATGTAGACATAGGTACATCTGATTTTGTGAGCAAGCAGTAGTAGAAGCACGTCTGTGTCACGTGCTGACACGACTACTGTTTCCATCGGTGCATGGATACAGTGAAGGATCAGTCGTGTATCAGCTTCCTCGTGGTCAGCACTCAGGGAGGAGACTTTAAGATCCGGATCTGTTGACTTGACAGTCGTCGCTTCGGCAAACCCACCTGATACTACCACCACAGGTTCACTTTCCAGACTGTGTTCTATCAGATGGTTTGAGAGTAATCGAGCAAGATCTGCCTTGTTCTCCTCCAGTGCCATGAAGCTTGACCAGTCTGCTGGAATTGGAACGGACTCATTGGCTATTTCACGGCGTACTGGTCTGTGTCGCTGTTTGCACTTTGTCCTTGTGCCTGTTTTGATGGATTCTTTATGGTACCTGTCAAAGACCACGTCAACCCTCTGGTACTTCTCTCCCATCTTCAACACTGTGTCAGTGAAGTTGTTGGCATAGTCACCGAATGTTGCACTGCCAGGTGGCTTTCCAAGGGCCATTACCAGAACTTGGCCATCAATGACTAGGCAACTGGGTCCCTGAAGGGTAATATCTGCAGGGGTTTGCACTTGTTTGGTTAGAATATTTGCTAACAGACTTATTGGTGGAATGTAGACTTCCGTTAGTTGCAGCCAGAGATGGTGGGATGGGCATGAGTTCATGCTGTAGGATATGGTCCAGGTCTACCTTACGACCTGCTCTGTAAGCTGTGATGAGCCTTTGCAGAATCTGCCTGTCCACTTTGATGGTGTTTTGCTTGTTCTTGGCAAGTTGCACAACTTCATACAAAGAAGAAAATGTCTTGGCTTTGTTCTTTCGAATGAGTGATTTTAGGTCCAGGTGCTGGTGGACGTTTGTCCACAAACTTTTTCAGTTGTGCCTGTCCAAGGTGTTCTGCACCAAGCAGAGATTGTTGATTATGTTTCTTGGCGTGTCACCACCATCTTGAAACACTCCATGCTCTTTCATAGACACACATACCGGTAGTCTACTTTCATCAACGTTGTCTCTCTATAATCCATTCTATTCTATTCAGGAAAAGTGGAATTGGATGCATGCAGCTGCAAGATACCTATGACATCTGCTCGAAATATTGATGGCTATATATAATTTGCATTGTTCATAGATGCCCCCGAGCGCCCAGATGGAAGGATTATATCTCCAAACTGGCCTGGAAACGCCTCTGTATACTCCCAGAGGGAGTGGAGGAAGTTGCTCAGGATAAGGAAATCTGGAAGTCTCAGTTGGAACTGTTACCCCCGCGACCCGATTCCGGATAAGCGGTTGAAGATGGATGGATGGATGGATGGATGGATGATAGCAAAATCTAAATCAAAGAGTTTTGATGAATAAAATCATGGTTCATCCTGCTTTTGTTTCTGTTTGACGAATTATGCACCAATAACTAACCTTTTCTGCTATACATGTATGAGTTTCAAGCCATTTATTCACGTCTGATCTAAAATCAGGATAGAATTTCAAATTCCCCGTGTAGGCTAACCTAGAAAAAAACATTTAGTTCAAGTTTCTACCTTGTTTAGTCAAAAAGATTTGCACTTAAATAGATTTCAGCCTTGCAGTGGCGGCCATGTTGGATTTCTCAATTTTGAGCCATTTAGGAACATTTTTGAGCATTATATACAGCAAATTTGGATTCAGCACCCCTTAATACTCCTAGAAATGTTGTGTATAATAAATATTCGCAAAATGCCTTCGGGGTTCTGATTTTCTGAAAATTGATCCTGTCTACTGGGAATGTGCTTGCAAGATTTCACGCACATCCCAGGCTGTGTTCATGATTTGAGGTGTTTTTGGCTTTGGCCACTTTATCGCTGCTTGCAGCTATATTTATTATTATTATTTTTTAATTTTTTTGTGTGCACTTCATAGGCATGTTAGATAAAGGTCCTTAGATTGCGTGTAGAATGTTTCATGCAAATTGCAAAAAAAATCCTAGAATAAAAACGGGTTTAAGCGTTTTACAAACTGCTCAAAATTATATAGCGCCCCCCTTTGGCCATTTGGGGTAAGATTGGTTTCAGTGATATTTGAACTAACCCTCTACACTATTTTGTCATGAAAATGTGACTTTGCATGTATGTTTTAGAGGCAGAAGAATAATTTGCATAAAAATGCAATATTGTTTGAATTATTTAAAAAAGCATGTTTCAATGTTAAAGAAATCCGATCTGACAGATCTTTAGATATCGGTCCAAAGTTCACGTAAAAAAAGTTTTGTGCACGTGACGCGAAAATTCCAGAATAAAAGCGGGTTTACGCGTTTTACAAACTGCTCAAAATGGCGGAAAATTGAAGGGCGGAGCTTACTTAACAACGACACAGATGTCTTCCGCTTGAGTCAAAGCACGCGTGTAACAAGTTGCATGTCTTCAAACGAAACGAGTCATGACTTATGCCCGTTTGAAGTTTGAATTTTCAGACGCTTCGTATAGCGCCCCCCTTTGGCCGATTGGAATAAAATTGGTTTCAGTGATACTTTGACTAACCCTCCACATCTTTGCCAAATGCCATGAACGTGTAACTTTGCATGTATGATTTAGAGGCCGACGAATAATTTGCATAAAACCGCAATATATATTGAATTATTAAAAAATCATTATTTAACGTACAAACTTCTCACCACATAGCCTGTGTAGATATAGGTTCAAAGTTCATGTGAAAAAAGTTTTGTGCACTTGACGCGAAAATCCCAGGAGGAGATAGATTTTTACTGTTTTTCATATAATTCCGAATTGTGGGAGACCTAAAGGTCAGAGGTCAAAAGTTAGAGGGTAAAAGTTGTTCGGCATGAGGAGACGCATAAGTGTATACAGGTTTCATGGCTGTATGTATAACACAGCATGAGCTATACCTGTTCAAAGATCGCACTTTCGAAGGCTTCCTACAGCGCCACCATTTGGCCGATTGCTATAATAAATAATAGCACACTTCGCCACTGTAAACTGAACACATTGATGTTTTTATTTTCATTTTCTCACTAAGTATGTAGGAGTAGAAAGGAACCGAAGTTTTGAGGAGAACTTGATATAGTATATAAACTAGAAAAGCAGTTCCTGCAGAAACTGCGTGGGCTCGCTCGAAACTGTTATGAAGTAATAGTAGAAAATGCATTTAAGCGCAAGGGTGTAAAAAAGTTTTTTGAAAAAAAAAGTTTTTTGAAAAAAAAAGTTTTTTGAAAAAAAAAGTTTTTTGAAAAAAAAAAGTTTTTTGAAAAAAAAAAGTTTTTTGAAAAAAAAAAGTTTTTTGAAAGTTTTTTGAAAAAAAAAAATTTGAAAAAAAATTTTTTTTGACAAAAAAAATTGAAAAAAAAATTTGTTTTCTCAATTCTTTTTGAAAAAAAAAAGTTTTTTGAAAAAAAAATGTATTCTGAAAAAAAAGAAAATTGAAAAAAAAGTTTTTTGAAAAAAAAGTTTTTTGAAAAAAAAGTTTTTTGAAAAAAAAGTTTTTTGAAAAAAAAAGGTTTTTTGAAAAAAAAGTTTTTTGGAAAAAAAAAAATTTGAAAAAAAAAGTTTGAAAAAAAAATTTTGAAAAAAAAAATTTTGAAAAAAAAAATTTTTGAAAAAAAAAATTTGGAAATTTTTTTTTTTGAAAAAAACATTTTTTTGAAAAAAACATTTTTTTGAAAAAAACATTTTTTTGAAAAAAAAGTTTTTAGATCTACAAGTTTTTAGATCTACAAATCATGGGGATGGGACTGGTTCTAGAATTAGATCTACAAATCATGAGGATGTGACTGGTTTTAGAATTAGATCTACAAATCATGTGGATGAGACAGGTGATGGATTTAGAGCTACAAATTATGGTATGGAACTGCCGATTGAATTAGATCTACAAATCATGGGGATGGGACTGGTTTTAGAATTAGATCTACAAATCATGTGGATGTGACTGGTTTTAGAATTAGATCTACAAATCATGTGGATGAGCTACAAATTATGGTATGGAACTGCCGATGGAATTAGATCTACAAATTAGATCTACAAATCATGGGGATGGGACTGGTTTTAGAATTAGATCTACAAATCATGTGGATGTGACAGGTGATGGATTTAGAGCTAAAAATTATGGTATGGAACTGCCGATGGAATTAGATCTACAAATCATGGGTATGGGACTGGTTTTAGAATTAGATCTACAAATCATGTGGATGTGACTGGTTTTAGAATTAGATCTACAAATCATGTGGATGTGACAGGTGATGGATTTAGAGCTACAAATTATGGTATGGAACTGCCGATGGAATTAGATTTAAAAATCATGGGGATGGGACTGGTTTTAGAATTAGATCTACAAATCATGTGGATGTGACAGGTGATGGATTTAGAGCTACAAATTATGGTTTGGAACTGCCGATGGAATTAGATCTAAAAATCATTGGGATGGGACTGGTTTTAGAATTAGATCTGCCAATCATGTGGAAGTGACTGTGTGTGTGTGTGTGTGTGTGTGTGTGTGTGTGTGTGTGTGCGTGTGCGTGTGAGTATGCATGTGTATGTGTGCATACATGCGTGCGTGCGACCGTGCATCCATGTGTTCCCTGGACCACACTTTGAGAACCAGATAAATAGCCGATCTACAAGCTCACAAAGTTACACAGTGCAACTTATTGTGAGCTTGTAAATCATGTGAGACCACTGACTCAGCACTGTAATTAAAGTTAATAAGGAGCACCTTTGCTTCTGAGCTGTAGAACTGTTTGTTCAAGATATGGGCCATATCCATTGGTTTGAATAGGGAGCGCAAGTGTACGAACTGATCGCTCTCCCGGAAACACGAAAAGTTGAAAACACATAGTCTTTGCTCGGGGAGTGGCTCGGTGAGTGGCTCTACGAACATTGCGATTCTGATGTTAAAAGGATCAATAATGTGCGCATGAGAGCAAGCTAGAAATGTTTGGGGGAAAATAAAAAAAATCCGAAAACCAGAAAAAAAATGACTTGAGGTGAATGGGGCGTCTGAGGCGTGACCCGGCACTCAGAGGGCCATAGATGAAATTCTGTAAGTCTCTGTTTTATTTTAGTTGCACTTCACGAAACACGACGAGCGTGGCTACAAACGTGCCAAAAAACATGCATACATTTTAAATATTCTGGCCGTGAGGACGATTCGTTCAGAGAACTTCATTACTTTAAGAACAAGTCTCCCACACTCTAGCTACACTCTAGGACTGGTTTTCCCGCCAAAAATATCCCCAAAATACCCCAAAACACTCTACCTTTGGACTGCGATTGTGGAAGAACGGTATGACGTTTTCGAATACCGTTTGAACCACGATGAAGTCCAAAAGCGTGTGAGCGTTTTTCAAGTTTGAATCGCGTTCCTACGTAAATGTATGCCAGAGTAATGAGGCTATAAAGTTTAGTGAAAAAGTAAAAATGTTAAAGTCAGTTCCCATTCATTCTCTATGGGATGAAAGATTTATGAATAAAGTTAAATATTTCAAACAGTATAAACTTTTTTTCAAAATTATTAAAACAACAATGAAACTTCAAACCTCGCTGAACATTTCAAAGTTGGAACGAGGTTTTTATGTGAAAGTATGAAAGAGCTATAAGAGCACAAAGAATTTGCACCAGAAAAGTGGGCACTTTTCTACATAGACTCCCATTATAAGGAGGAAAAATAAAAGTTTAAAAGTTAAATATTTCCAAAAATATGAAATATTTTGAAAAGAAAAATATAAGCACACATCACTGTAGAAAGCTGAACATGTTGAAGTTGGAACGAAGTGTGTAGCACAAACTGTGAGGGAGTTGAAAGCGGACAAAGAAAGGGTACGGAACCTTGGAAGTTATACATTTATAAATATAAACTGGGGTATAACAAGCTGGACTCGCCTTCAGCGAGCCCACAACTAGAAAATTTGCAATTTGTGAAATTGCGAGTGTGGTTGCCCGCCCCGCCCCGGCGCGAGCGGCGGGGATGCGCCTCCGGGACCCCGAGGAAAACGCCGGGGCCTGAGGGAGAGGACGTAGGGACGGATACCGGCGGGGCCGTGCGACGCGCGATTCGAAAAACTGCCGTTGGGATCCTGCGTTCTTGATATAAGGATACAGTTTCTTGTTTTAGAGAAATAGGCTCCTCCCACGAGTTTCGCAAGACGATTATTTTGTCGCGTCGCTCCTGAGATCGTTTGTGTTTCATTTTGAGAGGGTCGTTCTCCCCGAAAAACGCGTTTTGGCACGAAACGGTTACGTTTTGTGTGTTTGTGGCGCCCCCTAGGGGTCGAAGTGGAAATGCTTTTGGGGATTTGTTGAGTATATCACCTGCGAATTGTGGTTAAAATTTGGTGTTGGACGGATGTTTCATTTGTGATTTATGGCTATTTATTTGCGAAATGGGCCCCTCTCGCTAAGTTTGGAAGCCTGTTACGGACGAACGGTTTGGACTATCAAAATATCGCTTGAGTATGTTTATCGCATCGGTGCATAGATCACGTGTACCGATTTTTGTGACATTTGGAGAAAATATGTAGGAAAAGGAGCAAAAAGTGTGTTTTGAAGAAAATTCAAAATGGCGGAAAATCTATCCTGACGCAAATGGGCGTGGCCTATATAGGGAGATGCGTCATGACCCAAGGAATCCAGGGAAAAAATAATTTTAATTTTCCGACCTACGGTTCAAGAGTTATAAGTCAAAACGTAAAGTGAGTTGTTATAGCGCCACCATGAGGCCGAATGATGTAATTATTTTTCAGTTAATCCTTGCATGCATTATGAACCTCCTCTCCAAGTTTTGAAACTGTAGCCCCAATGGTTTGTGAGAGAAAAATTAGTGAATGTGAGTTTTTGTGATTCCCATTATAAGTCAATGGGGAAAATTAATTCACTAATAAATTAATATCAATTAAACGATACAACCTTTCTCTTAGAAAAATTATAGCACACGATTCCCGATGAAGCCGGTCGATTTGACATATGGCGTGAGTGTGTGGCGCAAAAACTGTGGGCCGTGAAACGCGTCAAAATAAAGTTTATCTATAAGAAAAAATAAAGTTTCCCTAGGACTATAGTGTGTTGCCCTGTAAGGGCAACCACACTAATAAATAAACTAGAAAAATATTGTTCCTTCGAAACAATTGTGGGCTCGCTTCAAGCCAGAAAACAATGGCTATAAAAGCACAAAATGTCAAGATCGCAGGCAGTGCTCTCTTTGACGTTACTGACGTCAAAGATTGGTCCATTTTGTTCCAAAAATGTGTTGTGCAAAAGTTGACCCGCTGGTGGCGCTATAACAGGCCAATGTGAGAAGGTTGGTATCTGTTCCTTGACCTATTGGGAATGTGCTTGCAAGATTTCACGCACATCCCAGGCTGTGTTCATGATTTGAGGTGTTTTTGGCTTTGGACACTTTATCGCTGCTTGCAGCTATATTTATTATTATTATTTTATAATTTTTTTGTGTGCACTTCATAGGCATGTTAGATAAAGGTCCTTAGATTGCGTGTAGAATGTTTCATGCAAATTGCAAAAAAAATCCTAGAATAAAAACGGGTTTAAGCGTTTTACAAACTGCTCAAAATTATATAGCGCCCCCCTTTGGCCATTTGGGGTAAGATTGGTTTCAGTGATATTTGAACTAACCCTCTACACTATTTTGTCATGAAAATGTGACTTTGCTTGTATGTTTTAGAGGCAGAAGAATAATTTGCATAAAAATGCAATATTGTTTGAATTATTTAAAAAAGCATGTTTCAATGTTAAAGAAATCCGATCTGACAGATCTTTAGATATCGGTCCAAAGTTCACGTAAAAAAAGTTTTGTGCATGTGACGCGAAAATTCCAGAATAAAAGCGGGTTTACGCGTTTTACAAACTGCTCAAAGTGGCGGAAAATCGAAGGGCGGAGCTTACTTAACAACGACACAGATGTCTTCCGCTTGAGTCAAAGCACGCGTGTAACAAGTTGCATGTCTTCAAACGAAACGAGTCATGACTTATGCCCGTATGAAGTTTTAATTTTCAGACGCTTCGTATAGCGCCCCCCTTTGGCCGATTGGAATAAAATTGGTTTCAGTGATACTTTGACTAACCCTCCACATCTTTGCCAAATGCCATGAACGTGTAACTTTGCATGTATGATTTAGAGGCCGAAGAATAATTTGCATAAAACCGCAATATATATTGAATTATTAAAAAATTATATTTCACTTTAAAAGAAATCCAACCAGACAGTTTGACCGTATTGGTCCAAAGTTCATGTGAAAAAAGTTTTGTGCACTTGACGCGAAAATCCCAGGAGGAGATAGATTTTTACTGTTTTTCATATAATTCCGAATTGTGGGAGACCTAAAGGTCAGAGGTCAAAAGTTAGAGGGTAAAAGTTGTTCGGCATGAGGAGACGCATAGACCCACAATGACAATATCTAAAGTGTGCTCGCCTTATAGGCGAGCCCACAATAATACATTAAGATGAATTGAATACACAGTGTTTTCGGTGATTTCGGTGCGCGAGCACAAACGTTATCTGCATAGCAGTGTACAACCATAGAGTTATAACACACCGTTAAAACAAATAAAACATCTCCGCTGTGCAACTCTGCCCCGTCTCTCGGCAGCGTGCCGTGCAGTAGAGATGAGACATTCGCGAACGATTCCGCTCTCTTGAACGGCTCTTTTAAATGAACGATGGGATCCAGTCCGTTGTCGCGGGACACAGAGCACAGACAGAGTAATGAGTCAGTGTCGAGAATGGATTCATTTCAGAAACGGATCATGAACAGGCGGAGGCACAGCTCCCACCTAGAGCCAGCAGTGTGGACATGTCATGGACGCAAACACAACGAAACACAATCATTCATCATGGATTACAACACTGGGACAATTCAGAAGCACAGCAAGAAAATGTAACTTGTAGCCTACACTTGTGTAAGTTAATTTGACTTTAGAAGATTGTTTACTTCGTTCGTGGACGTGCGTTTGTGCTGTGGCAGGTTATTTAATATGGGATTTTGACAGCGTGCTTCCTCCTCTTAACGGAACACCGTCCCAGCTCCGAATGTTTCAACGAAGCGGCGGTTCTGGCCATTCCGTCTCACTTTCACGGTCCCCTACGCTGGTGTGAGACAATAAATAACTGTTCGCCAATTGCTACTTCTCTCAATTGGAAGTACATGACACCAGTCCAGCAGTGCACCGCAGCAGTAGGCTAACTGGTGATATAAAAAATATATATATTTTCGCCTCGACTCAAACAATTGGCATCGATTCCCGGGGCTTAAAACGACGTGTCGATTCGTCGGTTTTTAGAGGACAGGCCTAGTATCCTTATACAACAGCAATGCGGTGTAAACTTATCGAGTATACCTGCCTGAGCCTGGCTACGCGAGGCTACCTATAAAGTATTATAATCACACCTGGCTGGACCCCCTCTAAGGTCCAATGATTTAAAATATTATTATCAGAGCCCCTCAACTGCAGGCCTCCCAAGAGTCCAGTGTTGGGCTCTCATAGTTTGTACCCTCAAATTGCAGCACGTTGTACCCTCAGTTCTTTTTTTTCACCTTCAGTGGTCCTCCGAAATAGAATATCGTCATTGTCAAACAATTTAACACCTCGCATCGCAAGGCGTTGGGTGTGCTTGTAGATCTGCTATTTTCACTACTTTTGTGTGACACTTCCGTATGATGAGTAGGCCTAGGTAATTTACAAAAAAACATACAAATTTGAAACTTGGAGATACAAGGTTTCTTCCCGACAGTGACGATATATTAATGTGCTCCTCTTATCTGTGGTATGTAGGGCAGGTTGTGGTTTAGCTTCCTGTCATCAAGAACGCTGTGACTTTCCAGTGAAACCACCTGATGATCAGATAAGGAGAATACCAGAATGATAGAACGCCAGCATACCATATTATACCCTGATGTCATTATGCAATAATTACAGTGGTGACAAGTATATAAGTACATTTACTTAAAGACTGTCCTCAAGTACAATTTTGAGGCATTTGTATACTTTGCTCAAGTATTTCCAGTTTCCAGTACTTTTACTTCTACTACTTCTACATCTTGGATCCAAATATGTCATTTTACTCCACTACATTTATTTGAAAACTTTAGTTACTAGTTACTTAGATATAAATGATAACATCATAAAACATACACTAACCACTTTAGCCCTATTTTATACCTAGGCTATTTGAAAATAGCTGATATACAAGCTCACAACGCATCACATAGCGACGGGTTGTGAGCTTGTAGATCAGCTATAACATTCTGTACTTTTACTTTTGGTACTTTTAAGTACATTTGACGCTTTCAGACCTTTACTCAAATGCATTTTGACTTCCGGACTTTTACTTGTAACAGAGTATTTCTATATTGCAGTATTGATACGTTTACTTAAGTAAACAAATTTATACTTTTTCCACCACTGAATAATTCCATAAAGCCATAGAAACTAGCCTGGAAGCATTATGTCTGCTAACTCCAGCAGTGAAGGTGTTAAAGGAGTAGATCACCCCCAAAATGACTTGTTTTCTATTGATTACTCACGCCATGGAGACTTGGATCCCCATCCGGAATCAATGGGGGTACATTTGTTGTAATAATGTTGTTTTAGTATTGTGACAAAAATCTAAATTAAAGAGGTACTGTCACCTAAAGGGGTAGGGTCACTTTAAAAAGTCATATGAGATAATATTTTTATGATTCATTGTGGGAATGCAATTATAATCCAATCAAATTAATTGACTTTACTTAGACTACTTACTGTACTGGTCAGCTGTTGTTGGGGTTCGAGGGGCAGATTACACTGTGACATGAGCTTCAGACTATTTCAGACCGTTTTCAGAGAGACCGCGTGACCTACTGTATCATACTATTATAACTTTTCGGGGCGTGTCAGCGGGCCTTTAAGTCATTTTGGGGGTTGAACTACTCCTGTAAGTGATGTGTGTGTGGCGTCATTAAAATAAGATAACTTCACCAAAGCAACACTGCACGGTAAATGGTAAATGGTGCATTTATATAGCACTTATTACCCAAAGCGCTTTACATAGATTGTGCATTACATTCACCCATTCACATTCATACACCGATGGCAGAGGAAACCATGCAAGGCAACCTGCTCATTCAGGAGCAGTTAAGCGTTAAGAGTCTTGCTCAAGGACACTTCAACGCTAACTCTATGTTAGTGTACACTGGTATGACACTACAGCTAACGTTGTTGAGGTGTGAACTTAAGGGTTGTTTTTAACCGATACGTGTGCGCGTGCATGTGTGCTCCTGCTCTAAAAGACTCGGGATGGCGTGGTACCGTGAGACACGACTGATGCAACACTGCTACGTGAGAGGTGAGATCTGCTCTCTGTAACCACATGTAACCACAGCGCACACAGGAACACACGTAAGAAATAGACTGAGGTACAGTGTCACATGACCAGAGGTCTGACGTCCGTTATTTTCCAATATTAAGGTGCCTCCACACCGAAAATGCTATGGTAGCACTTTAAACGAAGGTGCTGTTAATAAACATTTATTAACAATTAATAAAATCATTTATTAATGTTAATAATTGTATCTATAAGACAGTTATTAATGTTTATAAGGAATTTAATAAACATTTATTAACAGTTAAGAGGATGTTAATAAGACAACTGTTAATAAATGCTTTATAAGACACTTATTATTTCTTTATAAACATTTGTAAGGCATTCAATAAAGTTAATAGGTTTATTAGAAATTTTTTAACTTTTAATTGCTTATTTCTAAGACACTTGAAAAAACGTTTTCATTTTTCTAAAACGTTTTTAAGGAATTAATAAACATTCATAAACTGTTAATAACCTTTAATAAAAGTTATTAAGATATTTACACAGCATTAAGTAACAGTTTAATAGATGTTAATAATATATGTACACAGCATTAATTAACCGTTATGAGTTTACTGAACCGTTGGTAAGGGAACTAATAAACCTTAATAAATTGATAATATATTAAGGTTACTAAAAAAGGGTCTTATAAACGGTAACAAATCCTTATTAGACGCTTGAAAACCAAATTTATTCTTAATAAATGTTTATAAGAACTGTAAAAATCATTAATAATATTTATTAAATGTTAACACGTTAATAAGATGTTTATAAAGCTTTACTTAACAGTTAACAGGTTACCCTAAGTTAACCTAACCGTTGGGAAGGGATCTAATGAAAATTAATAAACTGTTTATAATATATTATAAAACTGTTAATGGGGTATGAAATAGTCTTATGCACTTGGGGGGTAAAGAGGAACGGTCATTTACTATAATTAAACAAACCTTTATAATGTGTTTTATTAACTAGAAAAAAGACTTATAAACATCAACAACTTGTTAACAATGTCTTTATTAACACTTAAATAGGCAGGAACATTCATCTATAAACATTTATAAACAGCTAGTTCGTTTAAAGTGGGAAGTGGGAACAGTCATCTATAAACATTTATAAACCTCTTACAACAAATAAACGGTGTCTTATTAACAATAACAAATACTTAACAATGCACTTATTAACTCATTTAGTGCCACCCTAGTCACCACTAGAGGGCGCCCAGTGGCCATAGAAAATCCCATAGAGATATGCTGGTATATGCAGAAGCCCTGCAGCCATGACTTGCCTGAACACTTTCCTTTGTGCATGTACAGGAAGAGGATGAAGTTAGCTTGAAGTTAGCTATTGGCTACCAAGCATTTTAGAAGCCTTATTTTCGTCAACTTAGCCATGAGTAAACCTTGCACACCTCATGCATGGGAAAAAAACAGAGAAGAATGAGCTCTAAAAAATCCAATGCAATCCTGGATTGCATTGGAGTGGATTTGTGCAGTTTGTTCACAGCTTTCAAACAAAAAAATCCGATTGGAAATCCGTTCAGGCATTCTTGAGATAATCGCCATTATGTTTTACATGTTATGTAAACAAACATGGCTGCCCTGTATGTTAGATGGGGTTGTATGGGGGTGGAACATGCAAAATCGCGATTGAAATCATGTTCACTAGATTTGATGGGGTCCAAAAAAAAAATTCAAAAAAATTTTAATATCCCGAACTAGTTCGGGATAGGCACTCTGGGATGCGATAATATATCCCGAACTAATTCGGGATAGGCACTCAATGAGTTAAAGTGTGAACAGTCATCTATAAACATTTATAAACCGCTAGTTCGTTTAAAGTGGGAGCAGTCATCTATAAACATTTATAAACCTCTTACAACAAATAAACGGTGTCTTATTAACAATAACAAATACTTAACAATGCACTTATTAAAGTGTGAACAGTCATCTATAAACATTTATAAGTTTGTTTAAAGTGGGAACAGTCATCTATAAACATTTATAAACCTCTTACAACAAATAAACGGTGTCTTATTAACAATAACAAATACTTAACAATGCACTTATTAAAGTGTGAACAGTCATCTATAAACATTTATAAACAGCTAGTTCGTTTAAAGTGGGAACAGTCATCTATAAACATTTATAAACCTCTTACAACAAATAACGGTGTCTTATTAACAATAACAAATACTTAACAATGCACTTATTAAAGTGTGAACAGTCATCTATAAACATTTATAAACAGCTAGTTCGTTTAAAGTGGGAACAGTCATCTATAAACATTTATAAACCTCTTACAACAAATAAACTGTGTCTTATTAACAATAACAAATACTTAACAATGCACTTATTAAAGTGTGAACAGTCATCTATAAACAGTTCGTTTAAAGTGGGAACAGTCATCTATAAACATTTATAAACCTCTTACAACAAATAACGGTGTCTTATTAACAATAACAAATACTTAACAATGCACTTATTAAAGTGTGAACAGTCATCTATAAACATTTATAAACAGCTAGTTCGTTTAAAGTGGGAACAGTCATCTATAAACATTTATAAACCTCTTACAACAAATAACGGTGTCTTATTAACAATAACAAATACTTAACAATGCACTTATTAAAGTGTGAACAGTCATCTATAAACATTTATAAACAGCTAGTTCGTTTAAAGTGGGAACAGTCATCTATAAACATTTATAAACCTCTTACAACAAATAAACTGTGTCTTATTAACAATAACAAATACTTAACAATGCACTTATTAAAGTGTGAACAGTCATCTATAAACAGTTCGTTTAAAGTGGGAACAGTCATCTATAAACATTTATAAACCTCTTACAACAAATAAACGGTGTCTTATTAACAATAACAAATACTTAACAATGCACTTATTAAAGTGTGAACAGTCATCTATAAACATTTATAAACAGCTAGTTCGTTTAAAGTGGGAACAGTCATCTATAAACATTTATAAACCTCTTACAACAAATAACGGTGTCTTATTAACAATAACAAATACTTAACAATGCACTTATTAAAGTGTGAACAGTCATCTATAAACATTTATAAACAGCTAGTTCGTTTAAAGTGGGAACAGTCATCTATAAACATTTATAAACCTCTTACAACAAATAAACTGTGTCTTATTAACAATAACAAATACTTAACAATGCACTTATTAAAGTGTGAACAGTCATCTATAAACAGTTCGTTTAAAGTGGGAACAGTCATCTATAAACATTTATAAACCTCTTACAACAAATAACGGTGTCTTATTAACAATAACAAATACTTAACAATGCACTTATTAAAGTGTGAACAGTCATCTATAAACATTTATAAACAGCTAGTTCGTTTAAAGTGGGAACAGTCATCTATAAACATTTATAAACCTCTTACAACAAATAACGGTGTCTTATTAACAATAACAAATACTTAACAATGCACTTATTAAAGTGTGAACAGTCATCTATAAACATTTATAAACAGCTAGTTCGTTTAAAGTGGGAACAGTCATCTATAAACATTTATAAACCTCTTACAACAAATAAACGGTGTCTTATTAACAATAACAAATACTTAACAATGCACTTATTAAAGTGTGAACAGTCATCTATAAACATTTATAAACCTCTTACAACAAATAACGGTGTCTTATTAACAATAACAAATACTTAACAATGCACTTATTAAAGTGTGAACAGTCATCTATAAACATTTATAAACAGCTAGTTCGTTTAAAGTGGGAACAGTCATCTATAAACATTTATAAACCGCTAGTTTGTTTAAAGTGGGAACAGTCATCTATAAACATTTATAAACCTCTTACAACAAATAAACGGTGTCTTATTAACAATAACAAATACTTAACAATGCACTTATTAACTCAATGAGTGCCAATCACGAGATATCTCGGGATATATCATCGCATCCCATAGTGCCAATCACGAGATATCTCGTGATTAAAAAAAAAAAAAAAAACCCCATCAAATCTAGTGAACATGATTTCAATCGCGATTTTGCATGTTCCACCCCCATACAACCCCATCTAACATACAGGGCGGCCATGTTTGTTTACATAACATGTAAAACATAATATATGAGCAAATAGAGAGTTATTTATCATCCCAAAATCTACTGTTTCAATTTCAATCCGGATTCAGAAAATCACATTCGACAGACACATGTCTGTTGTACCTGACCGATTTCATTAAAAAAGAGGTAGATGAAGGGAGATTTTGCGGTATGGTTATGCTGGATCTGCAGAAGGCTTTCGACACTGTGCACCATGAAATACTGTTACAAAAGCTCAGAGCCATAGGTTTTACTAGTGCCTCAGTTCAGTGGGTGAGGTCGTATTTAGAGGGTAGAGAACAAATGGTGGATATAAATGGTACCATGTCCTCTCTATTACCACTAAAATGTGGGGTCCCCCAAGGGAGCATTTTAGGTCCACTACTTTTTTTAATATATATTAATGACATGAAATCAGCCTGTGACTGTAATTTGTTTCTGTTTGCCGATGATGCAGCACTCCTGGTCTCCCATAAGGAGAAAATAGTGGTGGAAAATAATCTTAGCAAAGAATTAAAACAAATTAGCATCTGGTTATCAGATAATAAATTGTCTCTACACCTTGGGAAAACTGAGTCAATCCTTTTTGGATCAAGAGTCAAATTAAAGCAGTCCCCTGGCTTCAAAGTAGTGGTAGGTGACACTGAAATCAAGGCTAAAAAAGAAATTACCTATTTGGGTTGTATTTTAGATAATAAACTATCTGGAGAAAGCATGGCTCTAAGAGTCATCTCCAAGGTCAACCAAAGGGTAAAGTTTTTGGCCAGAATATCAACATTTATAGATAAAGGAGCAATGAAGGTTTTGGCAGCGGCACTCATCCAGTGTCATTTTGACTATGCCTGTACATCATGGTACAATGGTATCCCTATGATTTTAAAAAATAAATTGCAGACCTCCCAAAATAAATTAGTCAGGTTGATCCACAATCTCCACCCCAGAACTCATCTTCTCCCAACTCATTTTAATAGCCTTGGTTGGCTTAGAGTGAAACAGAGAGTGTCGTTCTTAAAAATGTGTATGGTTCACAGAATTATAAAAAATAAGGCACCTAAGTATTTATGCAAATATTTTTTTAAAGTTTGCGATGTGCATAAATACTCCACTAGGGGGAGTGCCACAGATTTTGTCCCTTGTAAAGTTAGGAGCAGTATGGGAAAGGCCTCTTTTTTGTATTCTGCAGCAATTACATGGAATAGTTTGCCAACAGTCACAAAATTGATTGGATCTAATTCTAGATTTAAGTCCTCTCTGAAGAGTTATCTAAATACTACATGGAACTGAATTTCTAAATTGTATGTACTTTATTGTTTTTTTATTTTCCACTGTATTTATGGGACAACAATGGAAATAAGCCTCTGGGCTTTCTTGTTACATCCTTTTGACTCAAATGTGCTTCTTTGTTTTGTACATATGCTTGTTGTCAATAAATAAATCAATCAATCAATCAATCAATGGCTATTATCTCAAGAATGCCTGAACGGATTTCCAATCGGATTTTTTTGTTTGAAAGCTGTGAACAAACTGCACAAATCCCCTCCAATGCAATCCAGGATTGCATTGGATTTTTTAGAGCTCATTCTTCTCTGTTTTTTTTCCATGCATGAGGTGTGCAAGGTTTAATCATGGCTAAGTTGACGAAAATAAGGCTTTTAAAATGTTTGGTAGCCAATAGCTAACTTCAAGCTAACTTCATCCTCTTCCTGTACATGCACAAAGGAAAGTGTTCAGGCAAGTCATGGCTGCAGGGCTTCTGCATATACCAGCATATCTCTATGGGATTGTCTATGGCACTCTGGGCACCCTCTAGTGGTGAAAGGGTGGCATTAAATGAGTTAAAGTGTGAACAGTCATCTATAAACATTTATAAACAGCTAGTTCGTTTAAAGTGGGAACAGTCATCTATAAACATTTATAAACCTCTTACAACAAATAAACGGTGTCTTATTAACAATAACAAATACTTAACAATGCACTTATTAAAGTGTGAACAGTCATCTATAAACATTTATAAACAGCTAGTTCGTTTAAAGTGGGAACAGTCATCTATAAACATTTATAAACCTCTTACAACAAATAAACGGTGTCTTATTAACAATAACAAATACTTAACAATGCACTTATTAAAGTGTGAACAGTCATCTATAAACATTTATAAACAGCTAGTTCGTTTAAAGTGGGAACAGTCATCTATAAACATTTATAAACCTCTTACAACAAATAAACGGTGTCTTATTAACAATAACAAATACTTAACAATGCACTTATTAAAGTGTGAACAGTCATCTATAAACATTTATAAACAGCTAGTTCGTTTAAAGTGGGAACAGTCATCTATAAACATTTATAAACCTCTTACAACAAATAAACGGTGTCTTGTTAACAATAACAAATACTTAACAATGCACTTATTAAAGTGTGAACAGTCATCTATAAACATTTATAAACAGCTAGTTCGTTTAAAGTGGGAACAGTCATCTATAAACATTTATAAACCTCTTACAACAAATAAACGGTGTCTTATTAACAATAACAAATACTTAACAATGCACTTATTAAAGTGTGAACAGTCATCTATAAACATTTATAAACAGCTAGTTCGTTTAAAGTGGGAACAGTCATCTATAAACATTTATAAACACATTATAAGAACTAAACAGTGTCTTATTAACATTAACAAATTGTCAAAAGGCACTTATTGACGCGTCAATAGGCATTTTGCAGGTACTTGGTTTAAAGTGGGAACAGTCATCTATAAACATGTATAGATATAAATAGTAATGTTTTGGGGCTAGCGATTCCTTTGCAGCTTATGTAATATCATTCCAGTTTATGTACAACTATCACTGTTGTACACCTCTTCCTCCTCCTGCCTTGAAGATTGAAGATGAAGAGCTTGAGGAATTTGAGGCGAAGGTGGTCGAGTAGCTGGACTCGGATGGTGACTTGACAGAGGTTGGAGACTCATTTCTTGATGCTGTAAAAACAAAATGCAAAATCTTATATAAATAGGAGGTTAGGCATTTTAGACATGTTTTGTTCATAAAGGGGTTACAGTGCACTTATTGTAAATAATAATAATAACAATAAATAAATAAATAAATAGGAGCAGCGCTCTTCCGAGCACAGGTCTCCAATGTGATAAGCAAATGTGAAAAGGGTGCCATGTCATCTGTGGCCTGTCATGATTTCGTTCCAAAGATGTGTTTTGCTCAAATTGAGCTGCTGGTGGCGCTATAACAGGCCAATGTGAAAAGGGTGGCATTTGTTCCTTGACCTACGGAAATCACAAGCTGCGTTTCTGATTTGAGGCATTTTGTTCAAAACCGACCAATCCTGCAAACTTTGGAAGCCACTCAACTAGGATGGAATATGAATTATCGGACAGCTCAGTCTTGATCACTTGCCTATAGCGATACTCTGTACTGATTCCTGTGATTTTTGGAACAAATCTGAAGGAGTAATTTAAAAAAAAAATGTTTTACTTAAGTCAGCCTCCAGGTGGCACTATAAAAAGCAGATGTGAAAAGGGCAAAGGTTTTTCCTTGGCCTCTTGGGAGTGCGCATACAACGTTTTACTGATCGGTGGAGTTATTGGTAAGAACCATAGACTGTAAAAAAATATGGACGATGCGAAGCCATTGGTTTCTATGCTGCGAAGATGACGTTTTTCGTTCAAAAGGGAGCACACTTGCAAAAGCCAGTCTTAGCCTATCAGGATGGAATTTGAAGAATCTGAAAGACCTGTTTCGTTTAATGACTATAGAGATACCATGTACCGATTTGCGTGATTTTTGGACAAAATCGTTAGAAGTGCTGTCCAAAAATCTTGGATCACATGACCACAAGGGGGGGCAGCCTGTATTACAATCCATTGTAAACAATGGAGCGATGGTCCCAAAATATGAGTTCTGTTCAACCAATTTATTTGGACCAAATCGACAAATGGGCAGATGACAATTTGGATTAAATAGATGGGTACATCCACAATATTCATGGCAGTTAGGTTGCAATGTTACTCTGTACAAAGATTTGCTACAGTATCAGTGCAGACTAGTGCTTGCTCTGCCATTATATTAACTTACTGTATTGTGATTTTTGCATACTAACCCTTAAAGGGGCACTCCACCACTTTTCAACCTATGTTCATATAATTGGTCCTCACTCAAAAATAGCTTTTTTTTTCCTCAGAGGAGGGCTGTGGGCAGGTCAGAAACCCATCGTCTTGTGACATCATCAATTGCCAATCCAGTTTATGGAAACTGCAGGCTTTCTATTCCCGCAAAGTTGCAATTTTAAAGTGGAAGCCATTGTTCTCACGATAATAAAAATCTAAATATTTTTTTCAAAAATATTGATAATTTTTTTGGGGGGGGAAATGATGATGTCACAAGACGATGGATTCTGAACTTCCCACAGTTCTCCTAGGAGACTTGGACTGAGTAGGAAATAATTGTGATATTTTATCATGAACATTAGTGAGGACCTATTATATGAAGACAGGTTGAAAAGTGGTGAACTACTCCTTTAAATTCTGTTCGGGTCATTTTGACCCGTTTCACATTTTCCTTTGGAAAAAAAAGGTAGAAGTTTAAATTTTTTCCACCTGAAACTCACTGGCCTTAAAGATTCTTCTGAGATGAAACATGTACAAAGTTTTACACTGATCGGTGGAGTTATTGGTAAGAACCATAGACTGTTAAAAAAATATGGACGATGCAAAGCCATTGGTTTCTATGCTGCGAAGATGACGTTTTTCTGTCCCTTGTATGCAAGCCCCCAGAACGGCTTGTAAATGTTGAAGCGGCCGCCCTACTGGCCAAAGCTGGAATTTCAGGCGGGGTGAAACATACATGCACTGAGCGCGAACCTGGGGTCTACAATAGGGTTCAATGGACGTTGACGTCGTTCGTGACGTCATAGCGTGACGTTTGGCCCCACTAGATAGTGGGGCCATTCCCCAGAATGCACCTGGATTAGCTACATGCTAGCACGTAGCCGTTGCTTCAAAACGCCACTGAGCACTTGCATTGAACTGATAGTGGGGGCGGGGCTCGTCCACTCTCTATTTTATATATACTCTATGCTTGTATGGGTGCCGCCATCATTGTTCGAATGGTACCCCAGGAATCACAAGGAATGCTAATGGCTGCCAACGGTCACGTGGAACCGCAGGGATACATGGGAGAATGTGGTGTTGAGCCTCCCAAAATGAAGCACACGAAGAACACAGCAGTCTAGTATCAGTTTAGTTGGCCACTCCCCCCGCAAATCTATCATAAATTTTAACATAAATGGGGCCATATTTGCACAAAAGGCATATCATGATTGAAAGGGAGTTTTCCACTAGCGACAGGAACCATAAAGTATTTATGACAATGTTTATTAAGGTTAGAAAATCAAAGGGGAAAACGAATGGGGTCCAATGAAGACAAATTCTTTTTGGTACCTTGCGGGGGGAAAACAGCGCAACTAGCGGCCAAACATAGGACGTTTTAGTTACGTATTGGTATTCGTTTTAAATCGGCGGAACTATGCCCCTGGTAAAAACACAAATCTGCCTGTTATAGTGTATGAGGCTGATTTGAACATTTTTAACTGGCATTTCTTCCTCTGCCTAGTGGGAGTGTGCGTGCAAAATGTCACTTACATCGAACTCTGTGTTCATGATTTGAGGCATTTCGTTCAAAAGGGAGCACACTTGCAAAAGCCAGTCTTAGCCTATCAGGATGGAATTTAAAAAATCTGAAAGACCTGTTTCGTTTAATGACTATTAGAGATACCATGTACCGATTTGCGTGATTTTTGGACAAAATCGTTAGAAGTGCTGTCCAAAAATCTTGGATCACATGACCACATGGGGTGGCAGCCTGTATTACAATCCATTGTAAACAATGGAGCGATGGTCCCAAAGTATGAGTTCTGTTCAACCAATTTATTTTGACCAAATCGACAAATAGGCAGATGACAATTTGGATTAAATAGATGGGTACATCCACAATATTCATGGCAGTTAGGTTGAAATGTTACTCTGTACAAAGACTTGCTACAGTATCTGTGCAGACTAGTGCTTGCTCTGCCATCATATTAACTTACTGTATTGTGATTTTTCCATATTAATCAGGAACAAGAAATTGTTAATATGATGGCGGAGCAAGCACTGCAAAGATTGCAAGTCTTGGTGGCGCCCGCTGGCCTAGTGGTCCAGGCGCATACCACATACTAGGCTATGATGCCTGCTGGCGTCACCGGATCGATTCCCGATCCGGACAACCTTTGCCACATGTCATTCCCCATCTCTCTCCCCATTTCCTTTCACTTGAATATCGTTACCGTGGATTAAATCAATCCAGTTACTGGAGCCCTTCTATTTAATCCTTTTGGGGATGTTGAAGTTATCATCTGCCCATTTGTCAATTTGGTCAAAAGAAATTGGTTGAACAGAACTCATATTTTGGGACCATTGTTTATAATGGTTTGTAATGCAGGCTGCCACCCCTTGTGGTCATGTCATCCAAGATGGCCATGGTGTGAATAGAGGTTCTGCTCTGGCACCCAGGGAATGTGTGTGCTCAGTTTCGGCCTGGCATAGACAAAGGGTTTGGCACTATAAAAGGAGAAGTTCACAGCAATTTTCATCTTCATCTTAATTCTTCATCGTCCTGCTGGACGGAAGAGCAGCAGGACCATTTTAGTAATACATTTTGAAAATGAATAAGGGTAATAATAACAATAATAATAATAATCCAGCAACAATTTCATGGACCCCCTGCAGTAACTCCGGACCCCCTAGGGGTCGTGGACTCCCCGTTGAGGACAGGGGTGTCGCACCAAATTCTGGGCCCTGGGTACAAGGATTCACTCACATTTTGTGCTTTAAAAAGTTGCTATATGCAGTTTTCTGCTGAGATAAGCAGGAAACAGTCAATTGCTTATTACTTTTTTTTTTTTTACTTTAGTATATTCAGACGGCTAACCATGCTTCCTAAAGAAATGTTGTCTCTGTGACACTTCCTGGAGCCACAATCTGCCTCCAAAACTATTATTTTTCTCTGTGAGAAGTTCTATCATTGGTCGATAGACAGATAGCCTGCCCAATAAGCAGAACAATCAGGACCGCCTCCTGTTGTTGTTCGGATTGGTTGACACGTCTGTCAATCCTTTTAGCCCCGGTCGGCTGGTTCATGCACCAATGAGCTGCTAGTGACAGCGCTTCTCCTAGAAGCGCCACAGAGACTAGATTCTTTTCAGGGAGCATTGTTAGCCGCCTGAATATAATTAAATACAAATAAAAAAATAAAATAAGCAATTGCCTGTTTCTTGCTTATGTCAGCAGAAAACTGCTTATAGCAACTTCAACCATTGAAAAATAGCAGATGTACAAGCCCACAGCGCGGCAACGAGTGCCACGCTGCGAGCTTGTAGATATGTTATTTTTGAAAAATTGTGAACATTTTTCATGGGGTTTTTGAAAAACCTATGTTTCTATGTCAGTGGTGCTCAATCGTTTATGTGAAGGACATCTAAATGATGTATTTGGCCACATCTCAAAATATTTAGTTCCAGGGACCCCCCAGAAGCAAAATTGTATCTAAAAATGTTACCTTAAAAAATACCCATATTCAAAGATTTCCACACATTTTCATGACTTAAAAAATAGCAGATCTACAAGCTCGCAGCGCGGCACTCAGTGCCGCTCTGTGAGCTTGTGGATCTGCAATTTTTCAATAGCTTAAGTATAAAATAACAATATAAAATCAAATTGGTTTAATCTCATGCTCTCAAGAGTGCTTGTTGTTACAATAACACACTGGTAAATAAAATATCTGTAAATATTGTCTACATCTACAGCAGTGGTCCTCAACCTTTTCAGGCTGTGACCCCCAAAACAATCATATTTTAACTGGGGACCCCCCACCCTGACAAGCATTAAGAGTTGAGGCATTACATTTTGTATAACTGTTTTTTGCAAGGCGTTGTGAGCATGTAGATCTGCTATTTTCACAATTTCTGCGTCTAATTTATGCCAATTTGCCCATGTTTAATTTGTCATTTTAGAAGTATTAAAAAGTCCTTAAATTGTCACTAGAAATGTGCAGATACCCTCTATACACTTAAACTTTATGTTGGTTTGTTTACTGTTGAGTGAGAAAACAGTGTTGCACATTAAGCTAATCTTCTGGAGACCCCCCAAAATAATTTGGGGACCCCCCTGGGGGTCCCGACCCCCAGGTTGAGAACCACTGATCTACATTAATGCACTTTAGCAAATTCGTTTAGCCCTTAGCAGGAGGTTACATCACAGCCAACAATAACAACATTAAACAGGCCTAAGTGAAGTAAAAACAAAACAAAAAAAACGTCATACTGTACCTTGGATGCATACACATGAACAAAGAGGGGCTTGGAGGTGATTTCGCTGACTTGTAGGCACGTAAACTGTTAGAACAACACACAGAAGTTGCGTGCATATCGACGTTGTGTTACTGTGTGTTACGTTCAAATATGTCCGTGTTACGTTCATCAAATGCGGCCGGACGGAAACGGTGTTTTGCCGATAATAGTTCCGCATTGTTCACAGGAGGGTGGGAACAGCTTTAGCACTGACTGACACAGCTGCAATTAATTACTGTCACGTACCACGCCACCTGTACTGTGCGGAACTGAAGTGTCAGGCAGTGGTTTAAGCAAAGTAACTAAGTATTTGCACTTTACTAGTATTTCCAATTTCCAATACTTTTACTTCTACTCCAATACATCTTGGATTCAAATATTGCACTTACTGCAATACGTTTATTGCGACCGTAGGTCGCATTTACTATCAAACCCTGCACAAACTGTAAGTCCGTCAGTCAGTCAGTCAGTCAGTCTGTCTGTCACACCTCACACGTCACACTCTTGCCCTGCTCATATCTCCGCAACCGTTGCCCCGATCCATGCCAAATTTTGCACACACACTCCTTACCTGCCAAACTACAACCTCCAAGGACCCCCGGAGCTCCAGGGACCCCCAGGTCCCTGGGGGACCCCCAGATGTAAAAAATGACCAAATGTGCTAAACTGACCAAATGACCACCCCAACGGGGCTGCTCACGGGGAATTCCCGGGGACCACCAACTCCTGGTGCTCCAGAACGGATGCAAAAGTGGTGGCGCCCCCAGTGGAGGACCCCCTGCCACTGCAGCGCACATAAAATGCCGTAACTCGGGCTAGGAGCGTCCGGGAGAGCCGGGGCCGGTACCTATTCGTCCGCCAAGGCAACGCGGAGACCCCACCCCTCATTTCTCAAATGGCCCTCTTCTAGCGCCACCTGCAGGCAGATTTTTAAAACACATTTTTGGACACTGCTCCTACAGTTTCTGCCCTAAAATCACGCAAGTCGCTACACAGTATGTCTACACTCATCCCATCAACATGAATCTGTCCCATATAGCGCCACCTTCAGGCCGATTTTTAAAAACACATTTTTGGACACTGCTCCTACAGATTTTGCCCTAAAATCACGGAAATCACTACACAGCATGTCTACACTCATGTCATCAACATGGATCAGGAAGATTTTGGAAAAAAACATTTTTGCCCTATTTGTGGAGATAAGCGACCTACGGTCGCGTATCTCCCGATTAGGGAGTCTTAAGCCGACATAGTCGCCTGGGCGGTGGAAGGCTTTACACCGCTGTGTAGTCTTTTCGAGTCTTTTTGAGTCATGCAACTACAACATTACGTCATTCCTCGCGGTGGAGAGCTTTACACCGCGAGTCCCAACACATCTCTCTGTTTTTACTATCAGACAGACAGGCTCTACACCCCGTTCACTGATTGGTCGACCTGAACGGAGTTTGCGGCTGAACCAGTAGCGGGGCAGTTAAGGAGAACAATACTTCAGTTCTGGAAAGAAGCACCAAAATTTTACAGAGTGTACCTCTTGGGTCATTCTTTAGAAAAATCACATTAGACACTTAATTTTCAAAATGGCCACCAGTTTTAAAGATGGCCGCCTTTTCGGATATGTTTTACAGGATGCCAGCCAGTTAATATCGAATTTTCATAATATTAAAGTTGTTTTGTAGGTTTTAAAACATCCTGAGTTCATTTATTACACTTTTAAAGCAGCCAGAATAACCTTTCTGACTTTTGGTTGGGGTCTTTCCTCACCTGGGACCCCCCAGACAGACCCCTGAGCCTATTTCAGTAATCGCTCTGCTCCTGCTCCAGAACAATGTTAAATTAGATCTGAAATATGCTCTGAAATAAAAAATGACTAGTAGCAAATAACAGAGGTCTTCCACGGGGGGTCCGGGACCCCTGGGGGGATCCTCAGAGCTACTACAGGGGGCCTGCCAAATCTCAATTTTTTTTTTTAAACTTCGAATGTTTTTATGTATCCTGGTTTTATGTATTGTACTTTGATGGTTTATTAGTATTCTCAGTATTATTTATAACAAAAATGTGTTAAACAGTTATGGTTGACAGCTGTTACTGCAGGGATTGCAATAATGAAGGTATTGCAACTTTTCACTTTGGGCGCAGAACAACATTTCCATTTATTGCACTGCACTCACACTGACCACACGCACGCACGCACGCACGCACGCACGCACGCACGCACACACACACACACACACACACACACACCTCTTTGTTATTGTCACCCCAAAACCCTCACCTTATTAGAGCCCATGGTCAATTACGCCCAAAGAGATTCACTACAATACAGTCATTTCAGACATGCAGAATATATTCGTCTTCATCATCATCTTCAATGTCCAACCTAATAGTGTTGACACAGTCTCCACCATAGCATAGAGTGAAAGGCAGGTTATTTGAGCAGCTGCACCGTCCCTTACAACCTGCTTTGCAGACACATTTGATGAGCTCAAGTACTGCCTTTGGAGCAGGGAGAGCAAGAAACCTGACTGGAATATACCCTCCACTCTCTGAATTCCATCTATTTTCTTCGATTGGTGGAAGCACAGGGTATGGTATGGTCAGGTATGATTTATCCTGCATTGTGACAGAGTTGGCGCGGAGGTAATGTGGTAGCAGTGCAGCACGAGTTGGAGGTAGCATCTCACCCTCCAAGTTCTTTGACAGAAATAGTTCCCATCTGAGTAATCCCAGGGTTGTTGGACCTTTTGAACTGTAAACATGGCATGCAAAATGTTCCGACTGCAATGTTGATGGAAGCTCATCATTTATAAGCTCAGGAGGAATGGCCAATGACCTTGCCAAGGTCCTTGAAGCGGTTAATGGCTTGGTCATCATCATCATCATCAAGTAGGCATTGATGTCTTTTTGGTGATTCCAACAAATGTTACTCCCCTGTCAGCACCTGAAAAACTATGTACGCAAAGGAACCCTTGACATTTGTAACATCCAATAACTTTAACTCACTCGAATATATAAATTTCCTTTTTTTGTACCGGAGGCAAGGACTTGATAAGGAATCGGGGTATCAGCCTCTTCATGTGTTTGCACTTCCTCAAAATCATGTCCCTTGATGAAGGTATCCTATTATGATGCCTACTTTGTCATACCTGACAAATTGCCCTGAGCTTCCATCAATTGAAAAAAATAGATGGAATTCAGAGAGTGGAGGGTATGAACAGTCAGGTTTCTTGCCCTCCCTGCTGCAAAGGCAGTACTTGAGCTCATCAAATGTGGCTGCAAAGCAGGTTACAAGGGACGGTGCAGCTGCTCAAACAATAACCTGCCTTGCACTCTCCTCCCTGCAAATGCTATAGTGGAAACTGTCAACACTATTAGGGAGGACATGTATAGTGAATTTCTTTGGGTACAATTGACCGTGAGCTCTTTAAGAGGATAGGGTGCGGTTTTTTTTGGGGTGATGATAACAAAGAGGTGTGTGTGTGTTGTGTTGTCAATATATATATATATATATATATATATATCTATACTATAATTTTGCGAATGTCTGAGTGTCTGTCACAGCGTTTCTCCTCAGTGGCTGGAGCAATTGATCTGAAATCGCATCACCATAAGCATATGAACACACCTGACATAACTGTGAAGCCTGTTTGTCACTTTCACAAATCGTATGCTGTATATTAGCATTTTTATGGTGTATCTACTATCTATTCTGCATCTAGCATGAGGCACATCTATTCTGCATCTAGCATGAGGCAAAATGTTTAACCAGCTCTGTGTGTGTGTGTGTGTGTGTGTGTGTGTGTGTGTGCAGGCAGGCGGGTGTGTGTGCAGGCGGGGGGGCGGGCGGGCTGGGGGGGGGGGACGACAGTATCTCTGTAGCCATTAAACGAAACAGGTTTCTTACATTGATGCTCCTACATCATGCAAGCACCAGTTAAAGTTACTTTCCATCCCTCATATACTGTATGCACAGTGCACATCCCATAACCCACACACTGCACATAATTTTGGAGCTCATATCTTTGAACGGGTAAGGGCTAGTATATATAATAAATGGACATGTTAGACTGCGCGCCCAAAGTGAGATTTTGCAATACCTTAATTCTTGCAATCCCTGCAGTAACACCTGTGAACCTGTCTGTCTAACACAAAAATGTAATAAATAATACTGAGAATACTAATTAAAACAGTTAAAAAAAGAAAAGAACTTCCCCATCAAGATTCGGCAGGCCCCCTGTAGTAACTCTGAGGACCCCCTCGGGTCCCGGACCCCCTGTGGAAGACCCCTGGGTATTTGCTACTACTAATTTTTGCTTTCAGAGCCCAGTTACAACAACCTTAATGCTTCAGTTATGATCTAATTTAACATGGCTCTGGAGCAGGAGCAATGCGATTACTGAGATAGGCTCAGGGGTCTGTTTGAGGGGTCCCAGGTGAGGAAAGACCCCAACCAAAAGTCAGAAAAGTTATTCTGGCTGCTTTAAAAGTGTAATGAATGAACTCAGGATGTTTTAAAACCTACAAAACAACTCTAATATTATGAAAATCGGACATTAACTGGCTGGCGTACTGTTCAGAGGCAGCCATCTTGGAAACATGGCAGCCATTTTGATTTTTCAGTGTCTAATGTGTTTTATCATAGGAACAACCCTTAAGGAGTACTTGTGAAAAGTTTTAGGTTTCTTTCCACTTCTGAAGTATTTTAGTGCAAAAATGCATTTATCTGCCTCGCTACAGAGGGAGGCGGGGGAGGACTTCACCGTGGGCCCCGTGACTATGATGTCCTGCACTTATTTTCTGACTTGCGGTGGAAAGCTCTCCACCGGTGGATAGCTCTCCACCGTACACTCTGATACGGCCTTTCCTGGTGATAGTAAATGGGACCTGACGGTCGCAATTAAAAGTGTCAATATTGCAATATAGAAATAGTTATTGTAATTGAATAAAATTACAAAAGTCTTGGGCAAAATACGTTTTCAAATGTACTTAAAACATCTTTTGAAAATAGCTGATCTACAAGCGCACAGTGAGCTTGTAGGTCGGGTAATTTCAAATGGCCAAAATTGATACATGGCTGAAGTGCTTAGTAGTGTATAGTTTTGTAATACTAATCTAAATCTACAAAGTAACGGCTATTCATACCAGTAAGACTCCCTAATCGGGAGATAAGCGACCGTCAGGTCGCAGCATGATTTTAGGGCAAAATGTGTAGGAGCAGTGTCCAAAAATGTGGTTGAAAAAAATCGGCCTGAAGGTGGCGCTATATGGGACAGATCCATGTTGATGACATGAGTGTAGACATACTGTGTACCGATTTGAGTGATTTAGGGCAAAAATTGTAGGAGCAGTGTCCAAAAATGTGTTTTGCAAGAATCCGCCACATGGTGGTGCTAGAAGAGGGCCATGTGAGAAATGAGGGGTGGGGTCTCCGCGCCGCCGAGGCGGACGAATAGGTACCGGCCCCGGCTCTCCCGGTCGCTCCTAGCCCGAGTTACGGCATTTTATGTGCGCTGCAGTGGCAGGGGGTCCTCCACTGGGGGCGCCACCACTTTTGCATCCGTTCTGGAGCACCAGGAGTTGGTGGTCCCCGGGAATTCCCCGTGAGCAGCCCCGTTGGGGTGGTCATTTGGTCATTTTTGCACATTTGGTCATTTTTTACATCTGGGGGTCCCCCCAGGGACCTGGGGGTCCCTGGGGCTCCGGGGGTCCTTGGGGGTGTAGTTTGGCAGGCAAGGAGTGTGTGTGCAAAATCTGGCATGGATCGGGGCAACGGTTGCGGAGATATGAGCAGGGCAAAAGTGTGACATGTGACGTGTGACTGACTGACTGACTGACTGACTGACTGACGGACGGACGGACTGACTGACTGACGGACGGACTCACAGTTTGTGGAGGTTTTGATAGTAACTGCGACCTGACGGTCGCAATAAACTAGTGGTGTTCATCATGAAGTGTTCATATAAACGTATTGCAGTAAGTGCAATATTTGAATCCAAGATGTATTGGAGTAGAAGTAAAAGTATTGGAAATTGGAAATACTAGTAAAGTACAAATACTTAGTTACTTTGCTTAAACCACTGCCTGACACTCATAGCCAATCTGAAACTTCAGTTCCGCACAGTACAGGTGGCGTGGTACGTGACAGTAATTAATTGCAGCTGTGTCAGTCAGTGCTAAAGGTTCCCACCCTCCTGTGAACAATGCGGAACTATTATCGGCAAAACACTGTTTCCGTCCGGCCGCATTTGATGAACGTAACACGGACATATTTGAACGTAACACACAGTAACACAACGTCGATATGCACGCAACTTCTGTGTGTTGTTCTAACAGTTTAAGTGCCTACAAGTCAGCGAAATCACCTCCAAGCCCCTCTTTGTTCATGTGTATGCATCCAAGGTACAGTATGACGTTTTTTTTGTTTTGTTTTTACTTCACTTAGGCCTGTTTAATGTTGTTATTGTTGGCTGTGATGTAACCTCCTGCTAAGGGCTAAACGAATTTGTTAAGTGCATTAATGTAGATCAGTGGTTCTCAACCTGGGGGTCGGGACCCCCAGGGGGTCCCCAAATTATTTTGGGGGGTCTCCAGAAGATTAGCTTAATGTGCAACACTGTTTTCTCACTCAACAGTAAACAAACCAACATAAAGTTTAAGTGTATAGAGGGTATCTGCACATTTCTAAAGTGACAATTTAAAGGGGAAGACCATCCATTTTCAATATTGAAATATGTCATTAATATACCTTAGAGGAGTTGTGTGGAAATAGAAAAAATGTTCCCCCCATTCTGTGTTGCCTAGAACTGGAGGATTGATTTTGGGGTTTGTATTGTAAAGTACAATGTGTGATGTCATCAAGTTGTACTTTACAATACAAACCCCAAAATCAATCCTCCAGTTCTAGGCAACACAGAAGGGGGGGAACTTTTTTTCTATTTCCACTCCACTCCTCTAAGGTATATTAATGACATAGTTCAATATTGAAAATGGGTGGTCTTCCCCTTTAAGGACTTTTTAATACTTCTAAAATGACAAATTAAACATTGGCCAAATTGGCATAAATTAGACGTAGAAATTGTGAAAATAGCAGATCTACATGCTCACAACGCCTCGCAAAAAACAGTTATACAAAATGTAATGCCTCAACTCTTAATGCTTGTCAGGGTGGGGGGTCCCCAGTTAAAATATGATTATTTTGGGGTTCACAGCCTGAAAAGGTTGAGGACCACTGCTGTAGATGTAGAAAATATTTACAGATATTTTATTTACCAGTGTGTTATTGTAACAACAAGCACTCTTGAGAGCATGAGATTAAACCAATTTGATTTTATATTGTTATTTTATACTTAAGCTATTGAAAAATTGCAGATCCACAAGCTCACAGAGCGGCACTGAGTGCCGCGCTGCGAGCTTGTAGATCTGCTATTTTTTAAGTCATGAAAATGTGTGGAAATCTTTGAATATGGGTATTTTTTAAGGTAACATTTTTAGATACAATTTTGCTTCTGGGGGGTCCCTGGAACTAAATATTTTGAGATGTGGCCAAATACATATCATTTAGAGGTCCTTCACATAAACGATTGAGCACCACTGACATAGAAACATCCCACCCATGAAAAATGTTCACAATTTTTCAAAAATAACAGATCTACAAGCTCGCAGCGTGGCACTCGTTGCCGCGCTGTGGGCTTGTACATCTGCTATTTTTCAATGGTTGAAGTTGCTATAAGCAGTTTTCTGCTGACATAAGCAGGAAACAGGCAATTGCTTATTTTATTTTTTTATTTGTATTTAATTATATTCAGGCGGCTAACAATGCTCCCTAAAAAGAATCTAGTCTCTGTGGCGCTTCTAGGAGAAGCGCTGTCACTAGCAGCTCATTGGTGCATGAACCAGCCGACCGGGGCTAAAAGGATTGACAGACGTGTCAACCAATCCGAACAACAACAAGAGGCGGTCCTGATTGGTCTGCTTATTGGGCAGGCTATCTGTCTATCGACCAATGATAGAACTTCTCACAGAGAAAAATAATAGTTTTGGAGGCAGATTGTGGCCCCAGGAAGTGTCACAGAGACAACATTTCTTTAGGAAGCATGGTTAGCCGTCTGAATATACTAAAGTAAAAAAAAAAAAAAAAGTAATAAGCAATTGACTGTTTCCTGCTTATCTCAGCAGAAAACTGCATATAGCAACTTTTTAAAGCACAAAATGTGAGTGAATCCTTGTACCCAGGGCCCAGAATTTGGTGCGACACCCCTGTCCTCAACGGGGAGTCCACGACCCCTAGGGGGTCCGGAGTTACTGCAGGGGGTCCATGAAATTGTTGCTGGATTATTATTATTATTGTTATTATTACCCTTATTCATTTTCAAAATGTATTACTAAAATGGTCCTGCTGCTCTTCCGTCCAGCAGGACGATGAAGAATTAAGATGAAGATGAAAATTGCTGTGAACTTCTCCTGTTATAGTGCCAAACCCTTTGTCTATGCCAGGCCGAAACTGAGCACACACATTCCCTGGGTGCCAGAGCAGAACCTCTATTCACACCATGGCCATCTTGGATGACATGACCACAAGGGGTGGCAGCCTGCATTACAAACCATTATAAACAATGGTCCCAAAATATGAGTTCTGTTCAACCAATTTCTTTTGACCAAATTGACAAATGGGCAGATGATAACTTCAACATCCCCAAAAGGATTAAATAGAAGGGCTCCAGTAACTGGATTGATTTAATCCACGGTAACGATATTCAAGTGAAAGGAAATGGGGAGAGAGATGGGGAATGACATGTGGCAAAGGTTGTCCGGATCGGGAATCGATCCGGCGACGCCAGCAGGCATCATAGCCTAGTATGTGGTATGCGCCTGGACCACTAGGCCAGCGGGCGCCACCAAGACTTGCAATCTTTGCAGTGCTTGCTCCGCCATCATATTAACAATTTCTTGTTCCTGATTAATATGGAAAAATCACAATACAGTAAGTTAATATGATGGCAGAGCAAGCACTAGTCTGCACAGATACTGGTAGCAAGTCTTTGTACAGAGTAACATTTCAACCTAACTGCCATGAATATTGTGGATGTACCCATCTATTTAATCCAAATTGTCATCTGCCTATTTGTCGATTTGGTCAAAATAAATTGGTTGAACAGAACTCATACTTTGGGACCATCACTCCATTGTTTACAATGGATTGTAATACAGGCTGCCACCCCATGTGGTCATGTGTTCCAAGATTTTTGGACAGCACTTCTAACGATTTTGTCCAAAAATCACGCAAATCGGTACATGGTATCTCTAATAGTCATTAAACGAAACAGGTCTTTCAGATTTTTTAAATTCCATCCTGATAGGCTAAGACTGGCTTTTGCAAGTGTGCTCCCTTTTGAACGAAATGCCTCAAATCATGAACACAGAGTTCGATGTAAGTGACATTTTGCACGCACACTCCCACTAGGCAGAGGAAGAAATGCCAGTTAAAAATGTTCAAATCAGCCTCATGGAGGCGCTATAACAGGCAAATTTGTGTTTTTACCAGGGGCATAGTTCCGCCGATTTAAAACGAATACCAATACGGAACTAAAACGTCCTATGTTTGGCCGCTAGTTGCGCTGTTTTCCCCCCGCAAGGTACCAAAAAGAATTTGTCTTCATTGGACCCCATTCATTTTCCCCTTTGATTTTCTAACCTTAATAAACATTGTCATAAATACTTTATGGTTCCTGTCGCTAGTGGAAAACTCCCTTTCAATCATGATATGCCTTTTGTGCAAATATGGCCCCATTTATGTTAAAATTTATGATAGATTTGCGGGGGGAGTGGCCAACTAAACTGATACTAGCCTGCTGTGTTCTTCGTGTGCTTCATTTCGGGAGCCTCAACACCACATTCTCCCATGTATCCCTGCGGTTCCACGTGACCGTTGGCAGCCATTAGCATTCCTTGTGATTCCTGGGGTACCATTCGAACAATGATGGCGACACCCATACAAGCATAGAGTATATATAAAATAGAGAGCGGACGAGCCCCGCCCCCACTATCAGTTCAATGCAAGTGCTCAGTGGCGTTTTGAAGCAACGGCTACGTGCTAGCATGTAGCTAATCCAGGTGCATTCTGGGGAATGGCCCCACTATCTAGTGGGGCCAAACGTCACGCTATGACATCACGAACGACGTCAACGTCCATTGAACCCTATTGTAGACCCCAGGTTCGCGCTCATATGCTCGTGCATGTATGTTTCACCCCGCCTGAAATTCCAGCTTTGGCCAGTAGGGCGGCCGCTTCAACATTTACAAGCCGTTCTGGGGGCTTGCATACAAGGGACAGAAAAACGTCATCTTCGCAGCATAGAAACCAATGGCTTTGCATCGTCCATATTTTTTTAACAGTCTATGGTTCTTACCAATAACTCCACCGATCAGTGTAAAACTTTGTACATGTTTCATCTCAGAAGAATCTTTAAGGCCAGTGAGTTTCAGGTGGAAAAAATTTAAACTTCTACCTTTTTTTTCCAAAGGAAAATGTGAAACGGGTCAAAATGACCCGAACAGAATTTAAAGGAGTAGTTCACCACTTTTCAACCTGTCTTCATATAATAGGTCCTCACTAATGTTCATGATAAAATATCACAATTTTTTCCTACTCAGTCCAAGTCTCCTAGGAGAACTGTGGGAAGTTCAGAATCCATCGTCTTGTGACATCATCATTTTCCCCCCAAAAAAATTATCAATATTTTTGAAAAAAATATTTAGATTTTTATTATCGTGAGAACAATGGCTTCCACTTTAAAATTGCAACTTTGCGGGAATAGAAAGCCTGCAGTTTCCATAAGCTGGATTGGCAATCGATGATGTCACAAGACGATGGGTTTCTGACCTGCCCACAGCCCTCCTCTGAGAAAAAAAAAAAGCTATTTTTGAGTGAGGACCAATTATATGAACATAGGTTGAAAAGTGGTGGAGTGCCCCTTTAAGGGTTAGTATGCAAAAATCACAATACAGTAAGTTAATATAATGGCAGAGCAAGCACTAGTCTGCAGAGATACTGTAGCAAGTCTTTGTACAGAGTAACATTGCAACCTAACTGCCATGAATATTGTGGATGTACCCATCTATTTAATCCAAATTGTCATCTGCCCATTTGTCGATTTGGTCCAAATAAATTGGTTGAACAGAACTCATATTTTGGGACCATCGCTCCATTGTTTACAATGGATTGTAATACAGGCTGCCCCCCCTTGTGGTCATGTGATCCAAGATGTTTGGACAGCACTTCTAACGATTTTGTCCAAAAATCACGCAAATCGGTACATGGTATCTCTATAGTCATTACACGAAACAGGTCTTTCAGATTCTTCAAATTACATCCTGATAGGCTAAGACTGGCTTTTGCAAGTGTGCTCCCTTTTGAACGAAAAACTTCATCTTCGCAGCATAGAAACCAATGGCTTCGCATCGTCCATATTTTTTTACAGTCTATGGTTCTTACCAATAACTCCACCGATCAGTAAAACGTTGTATGCGCACTCCCAAGAGGCCAAGGAAAAACCTTTGCCCTTTTCACATCTGCTTTTTATAGTGCCACCTGGAGGCTGACTTAAGTAAAACATTTTTTTTTTAAATTACTCCTTCAGATTTGTTCCAAAAATCACAGGAATCAGTACAGAGTATCGCTATAGGCAAGTGATCAAGACTGAGCTGTCCGATAATTCATATTCCATCCTAGTTGAGTGGCTTCCAAAGTTTGCAGGATTGGTCGGTTTTGAACAAAATGCCTCAAATCAGAAACGCAGCTTGTGATTTCCGTAGGTCAAGGAACAAATGCCACCCTTTTCACATTGGCCTGTTATAGCGCCACCAGCAGCTCAATTTGAGCAAAACACATCTTTGGAACGAAATCATGACAGGCCACAGATGACATGGCACCCTTTTCACATTTGCTTATCACATTGGAGACCTGTGCTCGGAAGAGCGCTGCTCCTATTTATTTATTTATTTATTGTTATTATTATTATTTACAATAAGTGCACTGTAACCCCTTTATGAACAAAACATGTCTAAAATGCCTAACCTCCTATTTATATAAGATTTTGCATTTTGTTTTTACAGCATCAAGAAATGAGTCTCCAACCTCTGTCAAGTCACCATCCGAGTCCAGCTACTCGACCACCTTCGCCTCAAATTCCTCAAGCTCTTCATCTTCAATCTTCAAGGCAGGAGGAGGAAGAGGTGTACAACAGTGATAGTTGTACATAAACTGGAATGATATTACATAAGCTGCAAAGGAATCGCTAGCCCCAAAACATTACTATTTATATCTATACATGTTTATAGATGACTGTTCCCACTTTAAACCAAGTACCTGCAAAATGCCTATTGACGCGTCAATAAGTGCCTTTTGACAATTTGTTAATGTTAATAAGACACTGTTTAGTTCTTATAATGTGTTTATAAATGTTTATAGATGACTGTTCCCACTTGTATAAATGTTTATAGATGACTGTTCACACTTTAATAAGTGCATTGTTAAGTATTTGTTATTGTTAATAAGACACCGTTTATTTGTTGTAAGAGGTTTATAAATGTTTATAGATGACTGTTCCCACTTTAAACGAACTAGCTGTTTATAAATGTTTATAGATGACTGTTCACACTTTAATAAGTGCATTGTTAAGTATTTGTTATTGTTAATAAGACACCGTTTATTTGTTGTAAGAGGTTTATAAATGTTTATAGATGACTGTTCCCACTTTAAACGAACTAGCTGTTTATAAATGTTTATAGATGACTGTTCACACTTTAATAAGTGCATTGTTAAGTATTTGTTATTGTTAATAAGACACCGTTTATTTGTTGTAAGAGGTTTATAAATGTTTATAGATGACTGTTCCCACTTTAAACGAACTAGCTGTTTATAAATGTTTATAGATGACTGTTCACACTTTAATAAGTGCATTGTTAAGTATTTGTTATTGTTAATAAGACACCGTTTATTTGTTGTAAGAGGTTTATAAATGTTTATAGATGACTGTTCCCACTTTAAACGAACTAGCTGTTTATAAATGTTTATAGATGACTGTTCACACTTTAATAAGTGCATTGTTAAGTATTTGTTATTGTTAATAAGACACCGTTTATTTGTTGTAAGAGGTTTATAAATGTTTATAGATGACTGTTCCCACTTTAAACGAACTAGCTGTTTATAAATGTTTATAGATGACTGTTCACACTTTAATAAGTGCATTGTTAAGTATTTGTTATTGTTAATAAGACACCGTTATTTGTTGTAAGAGGTTTATAAATGTTTATAGATGACTGTTCCCACTTTAAACGAACTAGCTGTTTATAAATGTTTATAGATGACTGTTCACACTTTAATAAGTGCATTGTTAAGTATTTTTTATTGTTAATAAGACACCGTTTATTTGTTGTAAGAGGTTTATAAATGTTTATAGATGACTGTTCCCACTTTAAACGAACTAGCTGTTTATAAATGTTTATAGATGACTGTTCACACTTTAATAAGTGCATTGTTAAGTATTTGTTATTGTTAATAAGACACCGTTTATTTGTTGTAAGAGGTTTATAAATGTTTATAGATGACTGTTCCCACTTTAAACGAATTAGCGGTTTATAAATGTTTATAGATGACTGTTCACACTTTAATAAGTGCATTGTTAAGTATTTGTTATTGTTAATAAGACACCGTTTATTTGTTGTAAGAGGTTTATAAATGTTTATAGATGACTGTTCCCACTTCCCACTTTAAACGAACTAGCTGTTTATAAATGTTTATAGATGAATGTTCCTGAGTGAGTGTTAATAAAGACATTGTTAACAAGTTGTTGATGTTTATAAGTCTTTTTTCTAGTTAATAAAACACATTATAAAGGTTTGTTTAATTATAGTAAATGACCGTTCCTCTTTTCCCCAAGTGCATAAGACTATTTCATACCCCATTAACAGTTTTATAATATATTATAAACAGTTTATTAATTTTCATTAGATCCCTTCCCAACGGTTAGGTTAACTTAGGGTAACCTGTTAACGGTTAAGTAAAGCTTTATAAACATCTTATTAACATGTGTTAACATTTAATAAATATTATTAATGATTTTTACAGTTCTTATAAACATTTATTAAGAATAAATTTGGTTTTCAAGCGTCTAATAAGGATTTGTTACCGTTTATAAGACCCTTTTTTAGTAACCTTAATATATTATCAATTTATTAAGGTTTATTAGTTCCCTTACCAACGGTTCAGTAAACTCATAACGGTTAATTAATGCTATGTACATATATTATTAACATCTATTAAACTGTTACTTAATGCTGTGTAAATATCTTAATAACTTTTATTAAAGGTTATTAACAGTTTATGAATGTTTATTAATTCCTTAAAAACGTTTTAGAAAAATGAAAACGTTTTTTCAAGTGTCTTAGAAATAAGCAATTAAAAGTTAATAAATGTCTAATAAATCTACTATTAACTTTATTGAATGCCTTACAAATGTTTATAAAGAAATAATAAGTGTCTTATAAAGCACTTATTAACAGTTATAAATTGTCTTATTAACATCCTCTTAACTGTTAATAAATGTTTATTAAATTCCTTATAAACATTAATAACTGTCTTATAGATACAATTATTAACATTAATAAATGATTTTATTAATTGTTAATAAATGTTTATTATATGTTAATAAATGTTTATTAACAGCACCTTCGTTTAAAGTGCTACCACTCTGGGTAACTGTTCACAGACTGCAAAGAACTGCAAAGAGCTGCAAAAAACAAAGCACATTTTTTTCCAGCCGACGGCACGCAGACTGTAGTTACTGTACGCAGTTATGCGCATGCGCACTGTGTTGCCAGGTCTGCTCGTTATAAGCGACTTTGATCCTGTTTTCCTATAATGTTGCTAGTTGTGGGTTACTTTTGTTTGGGCTTGTTTCTGAAGTGTAGTTGCTTATTTGGCTTTGCTTTCAACATTCTTTTAGAAAGTAGCTAATGTAATAGAGCTCAATAGGTGAAACTGGTCGCTTCATTTGGGCTTGTTTTCATAGACCTGGTCGCTCGTTTCACTCACAGAATCTGGCAACCGGAGGGCGGAAACGGAGATTTTCTATGTGCTGTGTTTTCTTCTGCTCTCACCAAAACAACACACAGCACTATTACTAGCATTGCTTTGGAGTTGATTCGTATAGGAAATTGAGAGTTGAGATTGTGAATATGCTATTTCATAAAAATGTGCGACGGGAAAATGTCTCCGGCTTTTTTAGGCTTTGTTTCTGCAGCTGCAGCAAACTAATTTCCACTATACAGGAGTATCAAGTCGCCTCAATTCTACTGACCGATTGCAAAAGACTGAGCAGGTTCGGTTTTCGATCGACGGGTTCTGACAGACCTATTGATGGCAAGCGTCTCTTGCCGTCAAGTTGCCGATGGCTCCCGGTCGGCAGCAGACACTTTCCGCCGCCTTATGCCGCCGATTCGTGGCCGAATTGGTGCAAAACCTTGCTTTACATGCAAGTTTAACCCTACGGTGAAAAATAGACATTCTACAAGCTCACGACATGAGCTTGTAAATTGTTGATTTTTGCAGAATGTTCATCCTTTTTTTAAGAATGTCCACCTGTTATGATAGAGATAGAGGGAACAAAACTGTGAATTTCAGCATGTTATGAGTGTTAATCTTTTTATAAGTGATGTTATGATGTTATATTTAAAAGTGAAAGCACTTTAATCAGCTTTATTATATTCCCGAATTATTTTGGTATCATATTATTGATAGGTCTTATCAATAATATGATTCTATAGTTGTTATGGGATATATATATATATATATGTTACAGTTAGATTGGGTAACTCAGTAAAATCATGGTAAGAGCGCTTGTTTTGTCGTTCAAAACCAATCACCACCAGATGGCGACAACAGCCATTCACTAGTGCAGGCGCTGACGTCACTCGTTTGCGACTCTCTTTCGTTTATTTACTAGCCCAGCTCGGCTGTGTTTAGCCATTAGCTTACTATGCCTTACTCTAACCCTAACCCTAACCTTAACCTCAGTAAAACTATGCCTAACCCTAACCCTAACCCACTAAGCAATTTGGGGGTTAAATCGCGTTCAAATGACGTCTTCGCCGTAACCGGACGTCTAGCTAGATCCGGTCTGTGACGAGTTTAAATTTTAAAGTTTTTTCACCGGCTAGTATAGACTAGACATTGTATCACCGTCATTTAAACGCCGTTAGCGGCCGCTAGCGGCCGCCGAAAGTAGTGAAAATGTAGTGAAAATGATGGCAGCAAGCAGGGTTTAAAATCACTATTCCTTGGTTCTGAGCGCCGTATGCTACCCGAACCACCGCAGCTGATCGTATTTGTAATGATTTCTTACACTGTTATTATTTGACACTGGGAGTCGACGGGGTTCGAACTCCTGACCTTCTGTTAATGAAACCTGTGCGCTACCGCTAGACCACGGCACAGCTTGTTACTTATATGTATTCCAGCAGCTATTAGTAGTTGACATATCGCCTCCCGCTGTTCGTTTGAGGTCGGTGCATTTTGTTTGACAACACAAACTAACTTAATTTATATTGATGCATAGCTATAAAACGATTTTATTTAATCATTATCGTATGGTGGGGTGGAGAGACATGTCTTGTGTGTTTGTGTCTGTTGGTGTCAGAATGAATTATGTAACTCAGAGAAGTAATAGTATGCTGTCATAGCAGCACCACGGCATTATGCCATTATTTATTACACTTTTAGAATTTTTCAAAGGTATTGCCCAGCACGTCTTTTAGACGGCTATAAGATGTGCAATGGCCAGAAAACTGCTCGGTGGATGCAATTAAACTACAACTATTAAGGTAGAACCGGGATGAGATACTGTTAGCATCTGATAATGAACAACTTGATAAAAATGTATTTAAAAAAAAAGATGGTCTAACACACGTTTGTCCAAAACGGTGATATATCGTTAAATGGAAGCGTTCAGATGACGGCTACAACTCAACTAGACTATATAGTGAAATTGGCTCTTAAAATTACTTTAGTCCAATATTTGAAAACCAGGTGTGGATATTAAAGCTGTTTTTTTAATCAACAAGTATGGAATAATGGATTAAATGTAATCAGCTACAATCGGTCTATAGACAGACTGACGATAGACGGTTCAAATGAGGGCTAAACATAACCATTGGGCTAAATGACGGCTAGTGTTTACTGGGAACCCTAACCATAACCTCCGTGGGGTGAGGCTATCATTCCTGCCGACGCTACGTTGTTGTGGCTCAAAGCGACCGCTTGTTCCACCCCGCGCCGCACGACGAGCGCTCCGTTTCTCGATCTAACAGTTTCTCTATCTAACCGTGACATATATATATATATAATGGGTGAAGCACCAATAGCACCTGTAATGCTTGGAGATTGATATATCGTCTCTGTCAGGTGGAAACCTCATCTGTCCAAAACTGTTACTTTTAACACACGGGTGACTAACCGGTCCCTTAGGCCGATTTTGAGATTTCAAAGTGCAATAACTCTCCCCTTGAATGTCTCAGAAATTTCCCCTTCCATGACTTTTCCTAAATACTGAAGATATATGTTCTCGTTTTTTTTCCCCTTCTGAAACGTTTCCTAATTATGAAATAAAATACAATTATACCACTCTGACGGCACTTATCGGCAGAAAAGACCGCTCTCACCCATTTCTCCCTTTCCAGAAGAAGCAGAAAGAGCCTTCACAGACGTTCACACCTACAGCCCCCCTGGAGTGCGCCTTTGTTCCTTCTAATAGAACATTTACATGTCCCTGTCAGCAAAGATAACATGACTAAACCCACTATCTCTAATGTTTTATTTTATAATTGAAAATAATAATGATAATATCAATGTATCAATTGTATTGTTATCGCACATTATCGCACCACGAATTAAAGAACCGTAACAGTTCTTCATTTCGTTGCGATAGAGAATGCAGATATGCGGTGGTGTAAAGTAACGTTACGTAAGCCTACAGTTTTGAGGTATTTGTAGGACTTGAGAGTATAATATATACAGTATACCATATATAATGAGCCAAATGAAACCAAATGGAACCGTACGTGTCAATTTGGTTTCATTCTACAGACACGTTTGGCGAGGCTGTTTTTTTCCCCCCAGCTGTAGCCTATCATTATCGCCTAATTTTTCTCTGTCCTGCGATGGTGTTTGCGTGCAGAGAATCATCAATCATATCTGATCATTTGAGTTATAAATGTCCATAACGTTGTACACACTCTGTCTCTTCTCTTTCTCTCTTTCTCTCTCTCTCTCTCTCTCTCTCTCTCTGTTTGATAATATAAGCATAAGGGCATAAGGGGACTAAACACAGCAAAACCCCAAAATAATGAGAGTTTTATAATAGCCTATCAAGCAACAGAAATGAATTACTTTAGTTGCCTACAGAGAATTATTGTCTCTCTGTCACAGTCAGCTCAACACACATTGATTGGATGACAGAATATTTTATTAGACATAAATGTATAGCCCTACCACATGTAAAAAAAAAAACATTCGTGAAAGGAACCTCTCTCTCGCTCACGCACACAGACAGAACAGAAGTTTGATTGATTGATTGATTGATTGAAGACTTTATTAGAAGTTTGCATAGGAAAAGGTACAGTTTCATGACGGTACAGTTCACTGGTACACGCTCAACTAAACCCAAGGAAAGCACTTGGCTTATTTACAGGAAACAATTGAAATATCTCATATAACATGGAATGACAGACGGATAGAACACAGTTGCCTACTATGCAGTAGTAATAGTAATAATAATAATAATTATAACTATGGGTAATAATAATCAAAGTCGTGTCCACTGTAGGGAGCTACAATGGAAAAAACTATGGCTCGTGTACCAACCGGTGACTTTGTACACGACTTCGTACATTTCCCATAGATTCTATGGGACTTGACCACTTGTTCCTGCCCTTCGTGTACACGGTCTGTGCCGTCTATAGTTTCTTAATGGGGGGCAGCAGAGAGCCATATGTACACAGGCCCTAGGTGGTGTCCACGACCAGTAGTTTTACATGAACCCTCAGAGGGACACTGTGGGCTTATCAAGTGGTCCGTGGTGGTTCTCAAAGTGAGGTCGGGGGACCCTCAGAGGGACACTGTGGGCTTATCAAGTGGTCCGTGGTCGGTTCTCAAAGTGAGGTCGGGGGACCCTCAGAGGGACACTGTGGGCTTATCAAGTGGTCCGTGGTCGGTTCTCAAAGTGAGGTCGGGGGACCCTCAGAGGGACACTGTGAGCTTATCAAGTGGTCCGTGGTCGGTTCTCAAAGTGAGGTCGGGGGACCCTCAGAGGGACACTGTGGGCTTATCAAGTGGTCCGTGGTCGGTTCTCAAAGTGAGGTCGGGGGACCCTCAGAGGGACACTGTGGGCTTATCAAGTGGTCCGTGGTGGGTTCTCAAAGTGAGGTCGGGGGACCCTCAGAGGGACACTGTGGGCTTATCAAGTGGTCCGTGGTCGGTTCTCAAAGTGAGGTCGGGGGACCCTCAGAGGGACACTGTGGGCTTATCAAGTGGTCCATGGTCGGTTCTCAAAGTGAGGTCGGGGGACCCTCAGAGGGACACTGTGGGCTTATCAAGTGGTCCATGGTCGGTTCTCAAAGTGAGGTCGGGGGACCCTCAGAGGGACACTGTGGGCTTATCAAGTGGTCCATGGTCGGTTCTCAAAGTGAGGTCGGGGGGCCCACAGTGTCCCTCTGAGGGGACACGGCACAGACCGTGTACACGAAGGGCAGGAGCAAGTCCCATAGAATCTATGGTAAATGTACACAGGTGTGTATAAAGTCACCAGTAGTTTTACATGAACCCTCAGAGGGACACTGTGGGCTTATCAAGTGGTCCATGGTCGGTTCTCAAAGTGATTTCGGGGGACCCTCAGAGGGACACTGTGGGCTTATCTCAAAGTGAGGTCGGGGGCCCACAGTGTCCCTCTGAGGGGACACGACACAGACCGTGTACACGAAGGGCAGGAGCAAGTCCCATAGAATCTATGGGAAATGTACACAGGTGTGTATAAAGTCACCAGTAGTTTTACATGAACCCTCAAGTGGTGTTGGTGGCGTGCAAATTTCGTGTCTTTTTCGCAATCATAAAGGGTTCAAATTGTCGGAGAGACACGAAACCCATTCCATCGGATCAGGCATCCTTCAAATATGAAAAGTGTTTCCTGCGTAAAACAAACAGATTTTTTTAGATTTTTTTATTGATTTTAAGGACAAAAATCCGGGTTTCGGTGTCTTTTTCGCAATCGTAAAGGGTTCAAAGTGTCGTAGAGACACGAGACCGGTATTGTTGGATTCAGCGTCAAAAAGTAAGTCAGAATAAGTGTCTTTTATCCGAAAGAATGTGTAATCGTGTTGGTGGAGTGCAAATTTCGTGTCTTTTTCGCAATCATAAAGGGTTAAAATTGTCGGAGAGACACGAAACCCATTCCATCGGATCAGGCATCCTTCAAATATGAAAAGTGTTTCCTGCGTAAAACAAACAGATTTTTTTAGATTTTTTTATTGATTTTAAGGACAAAAATCCGGGTTTCGGTGTCTTTTTCGCAATCGTAAAGGGTTCAAAGTGTCGGAGAGACACAAAACCCATTCCATCAGATCGGGCATGCTTCAAATATGAAACGTGTGTCCTGCCTGAAACAAAACATATTTTTTTGATTTTTTTATTCATTTTAAGGACAAAGGGCCTGTTTTGACGCCTAAAACGACCCTTTTCCTTGACCTTTCGAGTTAGGAGTGCCGTGTACACAGGATCTACAGAGCTGGCTGGAGCATGGAGCAGCCTGGTGGAGTCTGGTGCAGTCATCTAACTACCCCCCTTCCCTGGTCTATACTCCTATTGGGCAGGACTGGGCTGGACTTAGGTTTGCTGGAGTCTATTGGGCTCTGGTAGGCTGTATTGGGCTCTGGTGGGCCGTGTTGTGCTGTGATGGGCTCTGTTGGGCTACACGAGACAGTACAGTACTAAAGCCTGAACATGTTCATGTAAAACTATTGGCTGTGTACTCAAAGTCATGTAAAACTATTGCCCGTATATACAGGGGTTAATTATTATAATTGAATTTAAGGACACAACTGTTCAAGTGTGGAGAGCTACAGAGCTGGCGAGAGCCTAGTGCAGTGTTCCAGACGGATCCAGCCTCATATACTCCCCTTATAAGTCAGTGGTTCAACTATGGGACCCCTAGAGGGGTCTCCAAATGATCTTGGGTGGTCCCAAATGTTTAGCTTAATGTGAAACATTGTTTTTCCACTCAACAGTATACAGAGGCTATCTGCACATTTCTAAAGAGACAATTTAAGGACTTTTTAATACTTTTAAAATGATAAATTAAATATTAGGGGCAGAAATTGTGAAAATATCAGATCTACATGCTCACGCCGCACTGCGTTGTGAGGTGTTGTGAGCATGTAGATCTGCTATTTTCACAAGGCCGTGTTTTACAAAATGTAACGCCTCAACTCTTTGTCCAAACAGTGAGGCATTGTGAGCTTGAAGATTAGCTATTTTCGCCATCTGTTGGAACCAAGTCAAATAAATGCAAGGCCTACAATTCTCTGTCTGTCTGTCTGTCTGTCTGTCTGTCTGTCTGTCTGTCTGTCTGTCTGTCTGTCTGTCTGTCTATCTATCTATCTGGCAATATCCTCAAGGGTGTCCAGTCAAAACACCACAAAACTGACATTCAAGGAGTAGTTCACCCCCAAAATGACTTATTTTTTCAATGTATTACTCACGCCATGGAGACTTGAGTTCAATAGAAAAAAAGTCACTTTGGGGGTGAACTACTCCTTTAATGAAATGTTTTTCTTCTCTTCACCCACACCAAATGATCACCACTCTGTTTTGTTACACACGTGTGGTTCTAAAGATGAAAGAAAAATGCAGGGCATTCACAATCCGGCTAATTAAACAACAAACAAATTGGAATTATCAGAAATATTAGTTAGTCGCACGCATACTGTACCAACAAAACACAATAAGTCCAAATGGAAAACAAATACACTTGCACTGATCTGAAACATTCTCTCCCAGTGAACTTGACTGACCAGGGAACAAAGACAGACTGGTGCCACTCATCAAGCAGAAGCCACTGATCAAAAGAAGGCACTAATTGACCACACCTGGCTTGGTGGCCTGAGTGGTGTAGTATAGTGTGTTGACAGCAAGGCTTATGCAGGCCAACCTACTGGCATGTGCGAGGTGCTTGTAGATCTGTGAGGTGCTTGTAGATCTGCTGTATTGGGTTTTTTAACTAGTTTGAAGTGTTGGTGCCGTGCTGTGACAGCTTGAAGCAGGGATGGCTCCCCACAAACCCAATTGTGATGAAAAATATTTATGAAATAAATAAATGAAATATATATATATATATATATATATATATATATATATATGTATATTTATATGTATATGTATATGTGTGTGTGTGTGTGTGTGTGTGTGTGTGTGTGTGTGTGTGTGTGTGTGTGTGTGTGTGTGTGTGTGTGAAAGACAACTGACTTTTATGTAAACCATACTATATGGACAGTTTGTTCTGCATGTCACTATGCTGGAAAGTGTCCTAATCGGGAGATAAGCCCTGGGGGTCCCTGGAGGGGTGGAGGTTGTGGATTGGCAGGCAAGGAGTGTGTGTGCAAAGTTTGGCATTGAGTAATATGCTGGCTGTGTACACAAACTACACATGTTCACAGCGGCGTCAGTTCAGGAAAGGCTAAGGTATGGCAACATGACTGGTGTCTTGCAAGACACCAATCATGTTGCCATACCTTAGCAACAGGCACGATGAAAAGTACATTTAATTATTTCCCCCCTGTAGCCAAGGTATGGCAGCTGCCATAGCTTGCCATACCCAATTGACGCCCCTGCATGTTCACCTCCAGTAGGTTGGGAAAGTAGCCTGCCACCCTGTGGAAATAGGCTTGAACTGCAAGATAGGACCCTAAAACAAATAAAATGGAATAAAAAAGCATCCGTAAGACGGATGGGCGAACAAGTGGTGTCCATACGTAGATGGGGTCCCAGAGGACGTGTAGAGCCCACCCCCTTATTTTTCACGCCCCCAGGGAACACACAGCGGGGTTTGGAAATTTGTCGTGTACACCAGCCCTAGGACCTCGGCTTCGTGGACCGATTTAACGATAGGGGTAATAATAGTAATAATAATAATAAAGTCGGGACATATGAAAGCTTTGGCCTAATTATTTTATTTTGTCATGTGTCTAATCTAATCTCTTGGGAAATGGGAAAGCTCTCTCTCTCACTCTCTCTCTCTCTCTCTCTCTCTCTCTCTCTCTCTCTCTCTCTCTCTCGGGACATTACCTAAACATGATTCATTGGCTGGTTTTGTTGTCTAATACGAATTAAAATCGGGACATATGAAGAGCAGCAGCTGTCAGCGACAAGCTTGATTTGCCTTTCACTGCATAATCAATAGCGCGGTGCGCCCTGCTGTGTTGGCCTTGAATCTCCCAAATCGTAAATAAAACAAAGCCATAAAAGATATGTTTTTGGATAAACAAACGAGTCTATAACCACTCAAACTGCATGGCGCATTGTGCGCAAAGACGCTGATCATTGATTTATTCCTGCATGCAAAACCAAACTGTTTTAAAATGACTTTCAAAACTCAACGATGCTGGGCTGCGCTGCGAAGCGATACGAAATTAAACCAGTGACATTAAAAGTAAGATCATGCTACAAACTTAGTGTCATTTTCCCAAGCCTGTTTTTTTCCTGCTAAACCATGAAGTTAACATTGAAAGCGAGCGTATTTGAGAGGTCAATTGAAATGTTAATTCAAATTCGGAAGACAATAGAACCCCCGCTGGCAGCAGGGGGAGGAAGTGTTGCGCTCCTGGGCCAAAAGGGAGAGAATCTAACGGTCAAAATGAACGATAAATGCAGGCGTAGTGGTAGTTTTTTATTTTCAGTCACCCAAGTGTTAAGGATTAAAATTAAACAAATATATATATCAGATCTACAAGCTCAAATCCACAAGCTGAAAACGTGGCACAAACAGTTTGTGATGCTTTAGTGTGAAGCTGTAGTGAGATCAAGAAGGACTTTCATTTATGAAAAAAAAACTACAACAAACAGAGATAGGAGGTTTCTGCCCGGCAACAAGTGATGTTGATGAAGCACACATTTAAATCAACCAATCAGAGGGCTGGTGGGTGGAGCCTGACACTATATAAATCAGAGCACAGACTCCTGTGTGTCATTCTGCAGTCAGGATGTGGCTCCTCCCCTTCCTGCTGCTGCTCTGCACGGCAGACACCGAGCCGGAGACGGTTTATGGTGAGTTTTACTGTCTTTACTTCTACTGCACTGTAACAGTATACAGTCTTATGACTGTATACTGTTACTGCATTGTTTAACACGTTATATTGTTACTGCACTGTTTAACACTTTATACTTTTTACTCCACTGTTTTAAATTACTTTGTAGTTTTACATTATTTAAAGAAAGAAAAACATATATTACCCACTTGAGCCCTATGTTATGCTTCATTCATTCAGAAATAGCTGAAATAGCAATTTCCGAAAATATGTTTGGTTGGTGTCTTGCATGATTTCCTCTGCCATCAGTGTGTGATTGGGTGAATGCAATGCACTATCTATGTAAAGTGCCTTGGATAGAGGAGGTGTTTTATAAATGCACCATTTACATTTATTTGTTTACCAGTTAAGCTTTAAATATTATAATAAACTAGAAAGTAAAGTTCCTGAAGAAACAGTGTGGGCTGTTTTCGCATCGCAAAATTAATTAGAAATGAAAAATCTTGTGTGAGTAGTAGGCCTATGTATATTTTATTCATTTTGGTGAATGAGTTGCGGTAGCTCTGGTCCAGGCGTTGGCTACAGGCGACAGGCGCCTACGAGGGCTCAACTTCAGTCAAAATAAACTAAACTACTTCACTACTCACCTAACCAAAGGTAGTTTTGCGTTGTTAAAAGTCTATTCTCTGTAGTGTGAAACCTCTCAGCACCCCATCCACTCTGTAAAATAAATTATTTTTGTCATGAAATAAAACGCATCCAACTCGACCGCCGCTTAACATGGATCCAATGTTCCTTCTAATTTTTTTTCGGTCTGAGCAAACACTCCAACCTTCTGAGCACAACTTGAGCACTGATGAGCAAATATGTCGAGTGCACGAGTGTATACTGCGTCAGTGCGTCAAGTCATGTCAAGTTATGGCTTATTCAAATTTAATTACAGAATAAGTAATAGCGGTTCGACTACTGTTAATAAACTGTAGGCTACTATAGGACAGTTAAATTTAAAAAGACGGGGGAAAAAGGATTTTATATCCATTATTATTCAGTATTAGGCCTACAGACTGATTTCCCCCCTTGGGATAATAAATCTATCTATCTTATATAGTATATACACATGTTGACAACATGTTGTGTAAATACAATACAAACAATGGGCCTAAATATGAGTCAAAATAACAATACATTGACATATTGACATTGACACATCTAAAGAAGTGTCATTATTATGAATAAAATACAGTCTAAAAGCACTATGTGTAGCCTACTGTATGTGCCAAAGTGCCAATGTAAGCATGCATGCGAAAATTTGGTATAGGACTACCATTTCACACTCAATTTAAATGAACACTGGCTTTTGACCTTGTAGATTGCTTTCCCAAAAATGTAATCATATAATATGACCTAAGCTAGCCCATAACCTTACAGAGAGGTGGACTCTCTCCCTAACCCTAACCCAATTTATATTTTTTATAAAATCAACAAATTAATTTAACTCTGAGTGTGGGGTTCCATTTGTACACTCTGAGTTACATAAGGGTCCATTTGGTTCCTAACTTTTGCTGGGGACCCCTGGAACTACCTCAAGATCCCCGGGGGTCCCCAGACCCAATTTGGGACCAATGCATTACAGGACTGGAGTTATTTTTGTTACTGTAACTCGTCGTGAAGGTGAGACGCCAAGCTCGTCAGCTCCAGAGAAACATTGTAGTTTATATAGTTCATACCTGGAAGCTGGATGGAGGAGTAGTGTGTACTGTAGGTCTAATCTCTGCTGTGCACAGGCGGGGGATTTCTTTATGAAACTGCACATTAGCAACCATGGTCCTTTGAGCTTCTGATACGCAAAGCAAAGCACATGCGTTCGTTTTGTTTTGGTAGCCTTCCCTACAGCCACGCTGTTGCTAACGTTAATGCACACATAGAAGATGTAACTGAGAAAGTTTTATGACGGCAATAAAACAATTTAGTCCGAAGAAGTCCCTGTTTACCACACGTGCCTGCATGCATGTGTCTGTGAGAGAGAGAGATAGAGAGAGAGGAGGGGGAGGCGAGCGAGAATCGAGTCGAGACACGGAGAAAGAGAGCGAGAGCGAGAGGGAGAGAATTTGGCGAGAGGGGGGAGGCAGCCGAGGCACCGAAAGAGAGAGAGAGAGAGAGAGAGAGAGAGAGAGAGAGAGAGAGAGAGAGAGAGAGACCTAGCGCTGCCTATGTTAAGCATATGCAGGCAGACAGAGTCTGAGTACACAAAATAATCAACTGCTGCGTTTCACAAATCTATTGGTGTTAATCTGCCGTGCGCTACAAAGATTTGTCGTGCGCGACAGCGTCCTGAGTTGTGCGCGGGCGCGCATGCGCGCAGCTTAGAGGGAACATTGCATGGATCTGTCCCATTTCCCATATTCCCTCCTGATTGCCTACCATTTCCTTATAAAGTTTGTGTATGCTACCTGATGGTCGCTTATCTCCCGATTAGGGAGTTTTACTGGTTTATTTTGACTGAAGTTGAGCCCTCGTACCGGTACAGAAATCCTGGTCTAGTCTTTTAGCCAGCCCCTGTCAGAGCGTCAGTGCAGCTGACAATCCGTGACCTGACGGACACTTATCTCCCGATTAGGGAGTCTTACTGGTATTTTATTTACATTTGTGAGAATAGCCTATTTTATCACAAACATGGTTGTACATGTCTGCATGTGAGACGATGAATTGTGGCACGGCATAGTTTAAACTCAGTTTTTTTCTATTTCTAAATGTTAATTAAGGGGTCTGGAACAATGATCTTACCTTCAAGATCATTTTGACATTATCATGCTTTTGTCAAAGTTGTCACAACAAAATGTCATTACCATCACATAATCAAAACTTTGATTTTAATGCTAAATAAAATGACAAATAAAGTTTTCACTATCATTCCACAACAATCATTCTTTGAGAAGCATGTGTTACATTATGTGTAAGTGCATTTAAAATATATTTTAATGGCATGTTCTCTGTAACATATAACATATTGCCTTTTGGCTCAACAATGTAATGTTATTTTTCTAGGCACAATATTTGAATAGCATTTTTTTTTTTTTTTTAGAGAATACAAATGTATACTTTAAAACACTTCACCACAATGGTTGAGACCCAAGGTAACAACAAAAAAAATATGTATTTCTATCAAAACATGTAGCATGGTAATATGGTAATAACTGTGTGTTCTAGTAATGACAATATGTTTTGGTAATGACAAACAATCGATTAAATTAATGTTTATTATGCAGTTACTATGTAATAAACCACACAGGAAACTATACTGCATTTAACAATTTATTTCACAAATGTTTGGCAATGACATGTCTTAAATGTTTGGCAATGTAATGTTGCTATTTTTATGTGAATTAGTGAATTAAGCAATATTATAGTTATGAGTTGTTATTATTGCGACCGAAGTATGTCTCCAATTCCGCGATCCGTAACACCTCAATGTCTATAGCTGGCCTCAATGCCTATGGCTGACCTCCACATATGGAGACTGACCTACCATATATAGAGATCCCTGCTGTCATCCTGCCCATATATGGAGGCTGACCTGCCCATATATGAAGGACCTCCATATATTGAGCTGACCAATATTGACATCATCAACTCTACATCACCCGGATCTCCATATATGGCTATATGGTTGATTCATTCTGACATCACCAGGATGACTCCCATACATGTGAAAGCCAATATACAGTATACATATCAGTCTAACCAATATGCCCATATCTCCATACATGGATCTCCATATATGGGTAACTGGTCCGATATATCTAACTATTAATTTAGCAAATGTATGTCCATCCGTCTGACCATCTGCATGCTGACATCACTGATTGCGACCGAAGGTTGCAGTATACCATGAGAAATGTCGCAGCTTGTCTGTCAGTCAGTCAGTCAGTCAGTCAGTCAGTCAGTCAGTCAGTCAGTCAGTCAGTCAGTCAGTCAACCATACAGTCTTGATTCTATTGGTTTGTGTATGGTTCTATGGGTTTGTCGATCTGACATCATGCTCTGATGTCACTGTGATGTAGGGAACCACTCTTAACAGAATGGGTTTGCTGGCTTGATGTCCCTTTTATGCCCATATATTTTATGCCCATAGATAGTCGACAATGTGATGTCATGGGAATGTCCCATATATGGGCATTCCCAGATCACACTTGCAAATTAATTACATCCTTGTCCATTTTATGTCCATATATGGAGATCCCTGTCCCGATGTCAACAATATCAAGGGCTGGGACTGCCCATATTTGGTAATGCCCATATATGGACATGTTCTGACATCATATTGTTGACTATCATGCAGGGATCTCCATATATGGGTAACTGGTCCGATATACGTATATCATCGGCCAGATGGTCAAGAATTGGCTCGAGTCGCATGTCGCCCTGAGGTGTCTTACTAGTACTACACAGTTTCACCGTCTGTCTGCATGCTGACTGTCTAGCCTACAGTACTCTGTCCCAATCAGAGATTGCACCAGCATTTTAAACTGCTGGTCACCGTGACCGGCATGATAAAAATTTACGTCTGATAAAAATACCGTTCATAGATGTATGTATGTATGTCTGTATGCATTACTGAAAAGCAGGTCCGTTAATGCAGCCTAACACAGCCATAACAACAGACCAGTGTTGCATCCATGTTGTTGTTTTCAGTAGTGGGCATTGTTGTTAATTTGTGGTTGAACAACTTTACTCAAAAGTGCCCTCTCGTTTGAAAGGGTCTGTGACGCGTGATTATGGATACCACTGGAGAATATGGTGGAAAACGGGATAGAGCGCTCGTTTTCACCAGCGTCGGCAGGTTAGCTACTCACCAGTGTCGGCAGGTTAGCATTTCACCAGGTTAGCATTCACCGGTGTTAGTTTTACTGAGGTTAGGGTTAGGGTTAAGGTTAAGGTTAAGGTTAGAGTTAGAGTTAGAGTTAGAGTTAGAGTTAAGGTTAAGGTTTAGGTTTTGGTGCCGCGTTCCAAGTGACTACAATGGAGTGCTCCCTACCTCTGGTTCAGCCAATCACACGCTTAAAAAATGGTTAGGGTTAATGGTATCCATAATCACGCATCTGTGACATATTCTAACTAATAATACAACTTATTTTTGACAGTTCATCCATTTATTACAGTACATGCAACTAAACCGCGCCTCGTATCCCAAAGCCAAGCTGATGGTCATGACGCTGTGTGCGACAACTACCCACGCAGACAACAACTGTCTTTTCCGGTCTTACCTTCACAATAAGGTTTACCTCCCAATGCAGCTTATTTTACACAGGTTATTATTAAAGGAGTAGTTCACCCCCAAAATGACTTTTTTTCTATTGATTACTCATGCCATGGAGACTTGAGTTAAATAATAGTTTTGGGTTTTTGTCGCATTCCTAAGACAACATTTTTATTAGAATAAATTTACCTCCATTGATTCCGGATGGGGACCCGAATGTCCCCATCCGGAATCAATAGTGGTACATTTACTATTATCAAATTTTTGTCTTACGAATTCGACTAATACAAAAAAATATTATTGAACTCAAGTCTCCATGGCGTGAGTAGTCATTTTGGGGTTGAACTACTCCTTTAACAGGAAACAGGTGTAACTTAACAGTGTTTGTGTTTATACAATTTCGCTTGCGTCACCAGACTCCGGATGAGAGAGGGGGGAGAGAGAGAGAGAGAGAGAGAGCGAGAGATAGAGAGAGAGAGAGATTTGCGGTGATATTAATGAACTGCTGTGTTATTTTCAACCGGTCAATATGTATGATGACATTCCCACAGGGGAAAAAGACCCCCACTGGGGTTCTTGACTATGGGTGCCAAGCCTCCATTGCCATTATGAATCCATTGCAAGCATTTGTTTTGCACAAAAAAACATTTCTTGGGGTAAAGGCCGCTCCCTCAAAACTGTGAAAAGTGATTCATCATTAACCATAATTGTATGGGGGCTGTGTTAGCCCAAGGGCTGTTTTTGTGCAAAACAATTGCTTGCAATGGATTTAGAATCATTAAAAACCTCTAGTTTGACCCCTCACATGCTACTTAAAGCATATTTATTTTGGAGTGTTTTATCCTGTATTAGTTAATTCATCAGATCTAACGGATTCTTCTAGGGAAACTGAATGTCAGTCTTTGTGAGATGTGTTACTAGACACCTTTACAAACACATTGGTGAAAAAATGTTTTGGTAAGGAATTTATTCCAGGATTTGACACTATTTCTGAAGATATCCCCTGACTATTTTGGCTCAAAGCGTTCTGTTTTGGTTGTTACATCATTGTACTAATGCAGACTCAGCCCCGATTTGCTAAAATATCAAATTGGTTTGATATACTCGTAACAGAATCTGGGTCTCAAGTCGGGGTACAAATCGAGTCGGACGACTACACAGGGCGGGCCACTACCACTAGCACAGCAGGGCGGGGCGGGCGGCGTCACGGAACCTCAGAACCACCGGCCAGTCAGCTGCTCCGACAGCGTCACGTTTCCCCAAGTTCATTGTCATATTGGTAGCCAGGGTTACAGCGGTTCATGAATCCACTCTCCGCAGCTACTGCATTGGAACACAAATGCAGGATGGTAATAGACAATGATAGTAATAATAATAATCACAATAAGCAATATCCAATAATAATAATAATAAGGGCCTACCCGGCCGTCACACCATTTTATTACTTATGGAGATGAAGTTCAAAGGTCTGGTTTAGGGACATGCCCAAAACAGTGAATTTCTGCAGTACTTTTAAGTTTTCAACATACTGAAAAAATATGAAAATGTTATCAATGATATACAGTGATTATTTTCATGGCCACTACAACCTAGCACTAATACTTTTTTTTTTACATTTTTTTTTTCTTGGAAATCTACCCTGGGGACAACAAAAACTCCCTAAGTAGAGGAATCACCCATATTATTCTGTATCACTCACATTATCAAACATATTCCCTATTTTGTGCAGCGATTTAAGGTTTATGAATTTAATATTATTTTATTTGAAGAGATTTTGTATTTTGGAGAAAGAAAAAATAATTGCAAAAATCTACAAGCTCACTATAGATTGGCTATTTTCAATGTTTAAAAATGTTTTTCAAAATAACAAAACAAGCCTAATAAGATTAGTCATAATAAGGCATAAATGTGTCCAATAGCATAACGTATTAATTACTAAAGATGAATTGATGTGGTGTTAAATGTCTGTAGAACCAACCGTCTGGTGCTGTGAAACCCCAGACATGCATATGTGCGTGTCAGTATCTGTCTCTCAATCCTTGTCCCCTTTTATGGGCATATTGGTTGGATTGGCGGTTCTACTGTACATCAGGGATCTCCATAGCCTATATGGGCATGCAAGGGACAATGACGGATGTGATGTCACAATGTGATTTCACAGATATCCAGGGTTTGATCTTTGATGAAGTGATGTCATAACAATGTGATGCCACCCTGACGAGCACTAAGAGTTGAGGCATTACATTTTGTATAACACGGTTCTATTGTGAAAATAGCAGATCTACATGCTCACAACACCTCGCAATTTTCACAATTTCTGCCTCTAATATTTCACAATTTGGCCAATGTTTAATTTGTCATTTTAGAGGTATTAGGACCTACAGGTTGAGAACCACTGATATATAGACATTGAGGCGTTACGGAAGGACGTACGGACAAGATGTGACAGTTCTCATAGTTAACTACGACCTACGGTCGCAATAAGTGGCGGAATACAATAGGTGTTTTGCCACTGCATGGCAGGCACACTTAATTTGTGGGAAGAATATTAATTATATAAGTATGGCAGAATACAATAAGTGTTTTGCCATTGCATGGCAGGCACACTTAATAAGAGGTCTTCACAGTATGGCCTCCATTTCCTTGTGCAGAATTTCTGGGTGTCCAAAGCCTAATGTATAATAATGTTGGATGACCACGACACTTGCAGAAAATAGCAGATTAAAAAATGCTGTCTCCGTCCACAGTGCCTGCGCCAACCAATGTGACGTTGCAGTGCCGCAACTTTCGGAATATTCTCTACTGGAACTACAGCCAGCCCTCCCAACAGCCCATCTTCCGCGTAGATATACTGCAGTATCGCGGGTGTGTGTGTGTGTGTGTGTGTGTGTGTGTGTGTGTGTGTGTGTGTGTGTGATAAATGAAAATGTGGATTATCGTGGAGATGCAGGATTCCTCTCCTTCTTTGTCTGCCAGTTCCCCTAGACAATGTATTTTACCACAACACAGTCCCTGTGTGGAGGGTGTAGACAACCATACTGTATGTCTCCTCTGCAGCTGTTTCTTTTTCACCTGACAGTAGCTGCCTTTACATGGACACTTTTAATCTGGTTAAAACAAGATTTAAAATAAACCTGATTAAAATTCTCCATGTATACACCTAATAAACCGAATTAAAATTCTCCATATATACACCTAAATAAACCTGATTGAAATTCTCCATGTATACACCTAAATAAACCTGATTAAACACAACCAGATGAAATTTGTAATCGGGTGCAGAGGGGTGGTCTAGACCTTTTTACAACCCGATCAAACACCAGATCGGATTGATCTCACCACATGTAAACACTTGATCCAAAACCTTCAATCAGGTTTATTTTAATCAGATTGGAAGAAAGGTGTCCATGTAAACACAGCTAGTGAGGAGTTTCACCAGCAGTGCATAATAGTGCAGTATGTATGTTATACTGCAAGTATGTTATGTCCAGACTTTTACTTGTTTAGTTTATTATCACATTATTATAAAAAATAGAACAATACATATTGAGTATACAAAATACTGCGCAAGGAGAGGAAGAAGCCAAAAGGCTTATTTAGAATCCTTTCCTTAATGAAGGAGGTCATTCATTTAACTTGTAACAGATCCTTACTTAAATAAATAATATCAGTACTTTTTTCACCACTGGTGGAAAGTGGAAACTGAGAACTGCAGCCTACACTGTCGCAAAGACGTTTTGAACTCATGGCATAATAATCAAATCAAATAATGTAGTTTACACCGTTCTATTTGCTACAATATGACTGTACATTCACTAGATCATTGCTCCAGATGAGACAGGAAGTGGGGCAGCATCCCAATACCCGAGTGGCCCAGTAGGTGGCGTGTGTATGCATAAGGCCTATTTCCCATAAAAATATTTTTTTTTGCTAAAATTGATTTGTTTGCTTTTCTTCGCATCTATAGGGACCAAACTATCCGAAAATAACAGGGTTCCAATTTTTCGACCCCTCCCACATTTCCTTGGGGTGGGTCACTTCAGTTTTGGCCCTATTCGGCTCTGTATTCCCATAGATTTTTTTTTCTTCTTCTTTTCAGTTTTGGCTTCTAGAATCAGATTTTGCATGCAATTTAAGATGCCAGGGCAATATCGCATGATCTGACGGAGGATGATTATTCTGTTAAAGTTCTTATAGTTGATGCCATGGGTGTGCCATCAGAACATGAAAAAGACACCAAGCATGCTGAAGCTGTCAGATCCTCAGGGTGTGTTCACACAGTGTTATAAATAACATATTCAAAACTGAACCTTAACTTATCAGAACCTTATCAAAACCTTATCCAAATATGAATACATTTCCCACAATGCTTTGCGATTAGATTATATGTATATATGTGCCTGTTGGATTATTGGCTGGACCAGACCAGAACCATGACCACCACTTGCAAAAAACATCCAGCCTCCTGTGTTTGTGTATAGCTCTGATTTAGTGAGACACAGCCCTGTCGCATAGCAGTTTACCCCTTCTGCCCTATTGGTTAGGGTTGACTTCCTGGGTTGGCAGCCTGCATTACAAACCATTATGAACGATGGAGCGATGGTCCATTGCTCGGTGTGAATAAAGTCTCATCTCAACAAGCCTTCTCCCAGCAGCTTGGCTGCCTACAACTTACCTTATGAGAACCTTATGGAAACCCTGTGAAAACCTCTTCCCTTAAATCCAGCCATAAGGAAAGCTTAAGGGAAGCTTCCCTTATCAAAACATGTGACTTCCATAGGGAATGAATTGAACGGAACATTGCCCCCCGCCTCCCCCCAGGTTTTGGAAAAAGGTTAAAACCTACATGTGTGTCGGGAGCCTCAGGATGCATTCAACAAACGCATCATAATGATGATGGCTGGCTATGTTGATGGTCGAGTTGTCTTTGGTAAGTATATTGTAATGTGTGTTGCCCAGCCAACACATTACCTGTGGAGGCGGGCTGAATAAGATGTAACACCGGAAACAGGATGTGAGATTGACTGTGTTATTGTTTGGGACCGGTGAAGCTCCCTGTTGGCGCGCAGCCAGAAACTACGCTACTTTTGAGCATATGACTTCATTATTCTTCAATAAATACTACGTTTGGAAATACAGCACGCCTGAAGACTTGTGTGAGTCCTTTGCACGGCACGACGGCCGTTACAAATTGGTGGCAGCGACGGGATATTCAACGGACCACAGACGCTAACTATTGGAAGCTAAGAAGCTAAGCGGCTAGTTAGCCACATTGTCTTCAGGGCAACTTTGCTAACATGCCGTCCGGGACGGAGGAGGACGCCTCCTCATCACCACTGGCAGCGGATCGACGCCCGGTTATTATGCCAGAGCCTTTTGATGGAAAAGAGGGCGAATGGACTGCATGGATTGAACAGTTTCAGTTAGCTGCTGAGATTAATAGATGGAAATCAGCTGAGCGTCTGAACTTCCTCATTCTGTTGCTACGGGGACCAGCCAGGACTTTCTGCAGCAACTTACCACTGGAGCTGAAGGACAGCTATGCAGCCCTGACTGAAGCTCTGCGGTGCCACTTTGAACCACCGGTGCATGCTGACTGGAACCGTGCAGTTTTTCTGGACCGCAAACGCAAAGTGGGTGAGAACCTGAGAGATTTCGCCTTTGATATAATTAGGCTGGCTGCAAAGGCGTATCCAGAGTAAAGTACAGGCACACGTGATTCTCTTGCCCGTGATCATTTTATTGCTAATATTGGAAATGCTGACATTCGTGTACACCTGCGCAGCAGTAAACCCAAGTCCATGGATGAAGCAATACACGTGGCAACAGAATTGGAGCAAATAAGGCAGCTAGAGGGCCAGGAGGTTCCCCACCACAAGATTAATGTGTGTGGCGCTGCTGAAGAAAAGGACAAAATGACTGTCCCTAAAGAACTGTTGGAGTCGCTGTGTGAGAGTGTTGCACAGCTGCGGACCGAGGTGAGACACCTGACAGAGAGGGATGGACGACAAGCCGTGGGAGGAGCGACGGGACCCATGGGAGGAGCAACAGGAGCCATGGGAGGAGCGACAGGACCCACCGGTGGAGGCGGACGTCGAAGTGGGCAGAGCCCGGGGAGCGACCGGACGCAGTCTTCATCTGTGCCTGGCAGAGCGTGTTGGCACTGTGGGTGCACTATGCACATGAAAAGAGACTGCCCATATGTGGCTAAGGAGAACCAGGCTGGCACTCAAGATCCTCGGGCTACAGTAGCCTCAGGGGTGGTTGGAGAGGGATTCTACATTCAGGCCAGCATCGCGGATGTGGAATACGAGGTGATGGTGGATTCCGGGGCCCAGGTGTCAATGGTGCAGGAAAGGATATGGAGAGAGACGACCGGAGGCAGGATGGACGTGCTGAGACCCTACTACAAGCCAGTTACAGCAGCCAACGGACAGCCTCTCACCGTGTTGGGAAGGTGGTCTACTGTCGTGAACATTGATGGACTGAACCTTGCTAGTGACTTTGTGGTTTCCAGCAACGCTGACCAACAGGCACTGGTAGGAACTGATTTTCTAGTCAAATATGGAGCAGTGATTGACATGCAGAAACGCATGTGCACCATTCTGGGTAAGCAGGTGCCTTTGATCTCTCGGGGGGGAACGGGAAGTGTATGCAAGGTGACTGTCATGAATGATGTTGTGATTCCTGCTAGATCTGAAATGTTTATACCTTGTAAAGTAGAGGGTGTTCTTAACATTGAATGCACAGAGGGTATCTTGGAACCATGTACTGAGGTCACAGAGAAAAACAGTGTCATGGTAGCCCGTAGCCTGGGCAGGTCTGATAAAGGGAAACTACCTGTGCGGGTGGTTAATTTATCCCCTGAACCTCAGTGTCTCAGAGAAGGTACAAAACTGGGTGGGTACTCAATTTTTGCAGAGGGCTGTGAAAAAGCAATCATTACATGTTTAAATGATGAAAAGCAATCCAAACCCCCCGTTCACCAGCCCAAGTGGGAAATAGAGCAGTTACTACAAGTCCTCAACCTTAGTGCTGAGCAGTTGGACAGAACCCAGCTCAGAATTGTGAAGGAAATGCTAATGACATATTCTGGTGTGTTTAGTACTGGGGATTTTGATTTGGGCCGCACAAAGCTGGTCCAGCACAGGATAGATACAGGGAACACCAGACCGATTAAACAAGCTCTGAGGCGGGTTCCTGTCCATCTGCAAGCAGAGTTTGATAGCCATCTGCAGAGCATGCTAGATAGGAACATCATTCAGCCATCATCCAGTCCATGGGGAGCACCTGTGGTGCTAGTAAGAAAAAAAGACAACACAATGCGGTTCTGTGTTGATTACAGAAAGCTAAATGAAAACACTGTGAAGGATGCATACCCGCTTCCCAGGATAGATGAGACCTTGGACTCGCTGGCTGGTGCCAAGTGGTTTTCCACTTTGGACCTGGCCAGCGGGTACTGGCAGGTGGATATGCATCCGGAGGACCGTGGTAAGACAGCATTTCTGACCAAGAGGGGACTTTTTGAGTTCAATGTCATGGGTTTTGGATTGTGCAATGCACCTAGTACTTTTCAACGCCTCATGGACTTGTAGACCTGCAGCAAGCCCTCAAAAAAGGCCTTAGTTTTTGAGATACCCCTACCCGAGGTATAACCAAACACAACCATGTTTTTTCTTATCTTTAAGGTCTCCCATTAATGAAATGGATTGTTGTGAAATGTTACTTTTGGCGGAAATGTGTTTTTTTGGCTATTCTTTAGACCTACCCCAATCTCTGAAAAAGGCAAATCCGCCTAGGTCAAAGGTGACAAAAATGCCTATAACTTGAGAATGCTCACTCTTATCTTCATAGAATCTGCTGAGATGTGAACCAGGTGTCTACCCTACATCAACAAAGAGTCAGAATGCAATTTACCTAAAGAAATACTGAAATATTATTCTTTAAACACACCTTTAGTTTAGGCGGAAATTGTACTTTTGTGGTGAGAACTACTTTACTGTCTCTCATTTACAAGAAAAACATACATTTATGTCAAATAAGAAGTTCCTGCATTGCCTAAGATGCTACTAAACAATAACCAGTGGTTGTGTGGAGATAGCTTGTACAGTTTTATTGCAAATCAGATTTCTTTAGACACACCCCCTCCACTGAAAAAGACAAATTAGGGAGTTAGGTGACATACTGCAAGTCATTTTTGGGAGGTCCAGTTGGCTGCACTGTACCACAGAACTAAACTATCACAATATGAATAAACCAATAATATATTTTATCTAAAATGACTACATTGATCAAAACACAGCAATGCCCTTTTTCCCCCTACTACTCCCATTCATAAAGTAATTGTTGTGGAAATGTATTTTAAGGCGAAAGGATAAAATTGTGCACTAAATTCAGAAAAAAGTAGAAAGTGGTCTTTCTGGAGCGTACCAGGGCAAAAATAATGCTATCTGGCTTTTCAAGACACTGTCTGACTACACAAGTGATAATTTCACCTGTGTATTTTAAGCCTCTCTCTATATATATAGGCGAAGATTTCCATGGATAAATAACACTTGACTTTTGGCTATACACCAAATTATAAGGTTTTCAAGTCAAGTCCTTATCATATGACAAGTGTTTTTGGAGGTATGGAATCCATATAGAAAGACAATATGGATACATGGCAAATGGTGCATTTGTATAGCGCCTTTATCCAAGGTGCTTTACAAAGATTGTGCATTACATTCACCCATTCACACACACATTCATAGACCGATAGCGGAGGAAACCATGCAAGGCACCGGGAGCAACTAGGGATTTTGAGTCTTGCTCAAGGACTCTTCGAAACGAACTCTGGGACAGGGTCTTACTTAATCCCATTCAATAACCTTGCTCTTTGCATGTTCTCTCTTGGTCAAAACTAATGTGGGCATGATTGGATCTGAAACACTCTGTGTGTCAGAGTGAAGCAGAAGTCAGTAATCCCAAAGAACAGAATAGAATCTATGGGGGTCAGACTTGGCTGTGTATACTGATGACAACTGGCACAAAGGACTGACCAAATCATGTTGTGCTGACCCTGGGATGATCAATCTGTGCTCCTCATCCCCACAGGCACATCATAGAACAGATGAGAGGAGTTCATCAGGACAGCTAGCTCCTCCCCTCTGTGACCATCTCCAGACTGTCCTGTTTAACTCAAGCTTTGGAACTTCCTCACCGGCTGATTCATTTTTTTTGCATTGCTTGTGTTAATACGTTTCCCTCCACCACCACCAACTCCTCCCCTTGGATAGGTGTCTGTGTGTGCGTGTGTGCGCCTGCGTGCACACACGCACGCAGGCGCTCGCTCGCTTACTCACTACCCTATGTAGCTCTGTAATCCGTCACATTGTCATCCATGAAGTTGTGAGGGTGGACAGGAAGGGTGACAATATGGCTCCTTGGGGAGCACCAGTGTTGGTGACATAGTCTGCAACCAAGCCTAGATCCACTTGTACTGACAGCTTCAAGGCCAACTGCTGTGGATGTATGGTATTTAAGTCAAAGAACAAGTCTCACATTGCTACCAGGAGCAGAATCTCAAAGATCTTCTTGACATGTAATGTCAAAACAATTAACTGGCATGTAGTCACTGAATGCACTGGCCATTTATAGTTACGTATGGTTGATTTTGTGTACGTTTTGGGTGAGATATTACGTACAGTAATTCCGTCGACATGCATAGTTCTTCCTCTACTTTATGTCCGTGCCGACCAGCTCTCCGTTGGGCTGCGCGCCACATAGACAGACCTATTAAAGGAAAATTCCAGAATAAAACATATTAATCCTTAATCATCCTTTTATCACGTATGTACATACCTGGTATGATGGATTTCTGTCATACTGGTCGATTTTCCTTACAACACAGGACTCCTCTAGATCTCTCCCCACAGCCAAAACGGTGGTCAATTGAGGTCCTCCAAAAGCGCTAATTTTCACCGCTGCAAAGTTACTTTTTTCTTCATAAATCTTCTATTTATAGTTCCAAGAGAGCCAGTAATCCACTGTTTTATCGCGGCTTTAGGGAAATGGCCGTTGTTTACATGATCCCAATAGCACTCAGAGAAGAAGAATGAAGTCTCGCGTCTCGCGTGATTACCGCGCCCCTTTTAGCTTTTTCTTTAGCGCAAATGAAAGCTTTCTCCTGGAGTTATTACAGCCAGTATGTACACAACAAGGCATCGTGGTATATATATAAAAAATAAGAAAGCAGAAGAATATAATCTAGTTAGTCTGTTGATCGCTAGAATCTAGTAATATGACTGAGAAGTCATATTCACAACAACACTACATTCACAACAACACTACAGACTTCCTGTGGTCATAAGGTAATTCTATTACCTTATTTATTTTTATTTTCCTCAATACATTTCTTCGATTTTATTTATTCATGGAATTACTTACAAAATAACTTTGACATGTATTATTATTATTTGTAAACAATGTAGGCTACAATATAAACACAAAATAATCGTATTTTCCTCAAGACATTCTGCAATGCCTCACCAAATAAACTTTAGGTAAAAATTACCTCATAATGCCGGTCATGAGACTTCATTCTTCTTCTCTGAGTGCTATTGGGATCATGTAAACAACGGCCATTTCCCTAAAGCCGCGATAAAACAGTGGATTACTGGCTCTCTTGGAACTATAAATAGAAGATTTATGAAGAAAAAAGTAACTTTGCAGCGGTGAAAATTAGCGCTTTTGGAGGACCTCAATTGACCACCGTTTTGGCTGTGGGGAGAGATCTAGAGGAGTCCTGTGTTGTAAGGAAAATCGACCAGTATGACAGAAATCCATCATACCAGGTATGTACATACGTGATAAAAGGATGATTAAGGATTAATATGTTTTATTCTGGAATTTTCCTTTAAGCCTCGCAGCACAGAACAGAATAGCTAACAAAAGCGAAGCAGCCAAAATATGTAGAACCACAGAATGTCTTGACCCGACAACGTGATGTTATAAGTGGTAACAGTCTCGACTGCAGGTTCTGCTGTCTGTCGGCAAAGTTGTTTCGCGGTAAATGTAAAACTCTGCGAGGGTACAGATTTAATCACATATGGATCAGGACCCGGAGTAAATATAACAAAACACACCCGCTCATATAATTCCTAAGTATTTGATGAGCCGCTGAGCTAATTAATCAGCTCTTCTTGTGTTCCTCGTCTTGTTGGCAGCTGTTGGAGGAGGATAGGCGGTGTGTGTGTGTGTGTGTGTGACTGCGCGCGCGCGTGCGTGTGTGTGTCAAGCCGTCCTGTTGCGACCTTTTTTACCGTTTCTTGATACAATATATTTCTCATTGGGACACAGTTTGAGAACCGCTGTCATAGAGCAGAGGAAAAGTAATTTTCATCACTACTGCGCCTATGTTTGACAACGGTGGCCGTGGGTACTTCTTGCTACGGATACATCTGCAGTCCGTTCAGTCCGTCCAGTTGGGTGCTGTCCGTTAGGGTGCGTATACGGAGATAAATCATCCGGAGTGTTACGTACTGGGAGTCAAACCGGACCAAACGGAGTAAAGTTCTCTCACTTTCCGTTGCTTGTGTATTCCAGCGGTCCTTATGTACTACTATGCATGGTACTTTACACCAGGATATTTTACTTTAATCAACCTCAGGAAGAAGTTGAATACATGCTGGAATGCAGCTGCCAACTGCCCAGTGCACACCTTGAGCATACAGGGGTTGTTGTTGTCTGGACCCCTGGCCTTGTTAATGCTGATCCTGTTAAGGAGTGGCCATATCTGAATGGGTATAGGAATCTGGGGATCTTAAGGTTGCTGGTTCACAAATCTGTCTGCAGTGATATTAATACAAGTATAGGAGAAATGCTGTGGCTCTACACAAGAGGGAGGGTGGGTTGGAAATTAGGGTGACAAACTGCAGTCTCCTGGGATAGGGTTAGGTGGAAAAGAGATGCGGATGGGAGAACTGGTGCTGGAGGGTGGGTCTGGGAAAGTAACATTGTAGAATTCCTTGGCTGCCGCCAGAGCCGTTTTTAAAACTTCAATACGGACAGTATTGAAGTTAGTGTATTATTGTGTATTATTATTATATTGTTGTTGTTGTTGTTATTATTTCATCATATCAAGACAAGCTCAAACTTGGATTTAGGTAGGAGATACTGATTTAAATGATTTTTTAACGTACATGAAAATATAATCCATCTTGTTTTAGTCATTTTAGAATAGATAAACTACATTATTGGTTTATTCATATTCTGATAGTTTGGTGATGTGGTACAGTACAGCCACATTGACTTTCCCTCCCCAAAATGACACCATCATTAACTTACCGTATGTCATCTCCCCATTCAGGATTACCTAATTTGTCTTTTTCAGGGGAGGGGGTGTGTCTAAAGAAATCTGATTTGCAATAAAACTGTGCAAGTTGTCTCCACACAAACACTGGTTATTGGTTTAGTAGCAACTTATTCAATGCAGGAACATCTTATTTGACATAAATGTGTGTTTCTTGTAAATGAGAGAAAGTAAAGTAGTTCTCACCACAAAAGTACAATTTCCGCCTAAACTAAAGGTGTGTTTAATGGATAAAATGTCAGTATTTCTTTAGGTAAATTGCATTCGGACCCTTTGTTGATGTAGGGTAGACACCTGGTTCACATCTCAGCAGATTTTATGAGGATAAGAGTGAGCATTCTCAAGTTATAGGCATTTTTGTCAGCTTTGACCTAGGTGGATTTACCTTTTTCAGAGATTGGGGTAGGTCTAAAGAATAGCCAAAAAAACTAATTTCCCCCAAAAATAAAATGTCACAACAATCCATTTCATTAATGGGAGACCCTAAAGATAAGAAAAAACATGGTTGTGTTTGGTTATACCTCGGGTAGGGGTATCTCAAAATCCGACGGCCTCTGCTGCTAGACTATTGGTGTTGGCTGACATGCAGTGGACAACTTGCTTGGTCTACCTTGATGATATAATTGTCGTGGGTCGCTCTTTTCAGGAGCATGTGTCACGGTTGGAGGGGGTCCTGAGCAGATTACAGCAGGCAGGCCTTAAAGTGAAGCCGACTAAATGCCACCTTTTCAGGTCACAGGTCAACTATTTGGGGCATATCATTTCAGCAGAGGGGGTGGCTACGGACCCCTCCAAGACGGAGAGTATAAGATCCTGGCCCACCCTTAAGTCAGTGACAGAAACCAGAAGTTTCCTTGGGCTTGCATCATATTATCGCCGTTACATAGACAACTTTGCACAGATAGCTGAGCCACTGTATCGGTTGACAGACAAGGGAAAGGTGTTTCAGTGGACTCCGGAATGTGAGACCGCTTTTGAGGAGTTGAAATCGAAATTGACCTCAGCTCCTGTATTGGCCTTCCCAGACCCAAATTTGGAGTTCATCATTGATACCGATGCATGTGACACAGGTATTGGTGCTGTTCTATCACAGAAACATGACAGTGGGGAGCGGGTCGTAGCCTATGTTAGTCGTGCCCTGTCAAAACAAGAGAAAAGGTATTCTACGACTAAGAAGGAACTACTGGCAGTGGTTGTGTTCCTGAAACATTTCAGACACTACCTGTTAGGAAGGAAGTTTCTACTGAGGACAGATCATAGCTCACTGCGTTGGCTCAGTAACTTCAAACAGCCAGAGGGCCAACTAGCCAGATGGTTAGAGCAGCTCAACCAATAGCATTATGATATAGTTCACCGTCCAGGGAAACTGCATAGTAATGCAGATGGGGTGTCAAGGCACTATACCCAGTCGGATAGCGCAGGGCAAGATGGTCTTGGTGTCACAACACTGCTGCCAGTAGACTTAGATGAGCCACAGGAGGTCACTATGGCACCTGTAGCAAGCTCTGATGGTCACACGTCCAACATGGATTTCCTCTTGGAGGCACAGGATAGGGATTCTGTTATTTCCCAGTTGAAGGGGTGGAAACAGCAAAATGACACAGAGCCTCCGGGTGAATTATCCTCAGAGTCTAGATTCAAGCCATTTAACACATCGAGTGCCCGGATGTATGACGTGTGTGTGTTGCTGGTGCCCATAGCAACGCGTCATTCTACCTACCGGCGAGAGTACTGGCGAGAAAAGTAATCCGAGTAAATGTAATCGGAGTATGTCCTGTTTATTTCGCGAAAATCTTTTCTTTCAGTCAGGACCGTTTTTTATCATTTCTAAGCCACAGTGTTTGTGTTACGGCAGGTAGAAGAGGCTGCCGTTTTGAAATGAAAGTGATTTAAAAGCTAGATTAGGAGAAAACATCACTTTTGTGCAGCCGGTAAACAGGAAGTCAACGAGCCACACAGCACGTCCGGGTGACGTAATTGCGCGCTGCATGTTGGGAAATGGAGTTTGTTTCATCACCGCGGCAGCCCAGTGCAGTAGCTACAGTACAGTATAGTTTACTGTACAACGCGTCAAACGCGTCGTGGGCCTCCAGCGACATCAAAGAGATTGGCTTGTAGACACCACGTGGGCACCCGATGTGTTAAGCAAGTGTGGGGTGCATTACACATAAGAGATAGTGTCTTATGCCTAAAGAGTCGAAATTTTGAAACGGATGAGACTATGTGGAGGGGGGTGGTTCCAGAGGAACTGGTCAATGAGATTCTAACCTTTATGCACAATGACAAAACTGCTGGTCATTTAGGGATAGAAAAACTCACAGGCAAAATAAGAACCAGATTTTACTGGCCAGGCTGGCAGTGGGCCATAAAACAGTGGTGTAAGACATGCGAGGCCTGTGCTGCTTACAAAATTAAAGGTCCTTCCCCCAGAGCGCCAATGACGAGCTCTGTAACTGGCCGTCCTTTTGAGAGGATAGCCATAGATTTAATGGGTCCTTTCCCTTCCACTGAGAGAGGAAATAAGTACATCATGGTTGTAGCAGACTACTTCTCTAGATGGGCAGAAGCTTATGCCATACCTAACCAAGAGGCGGTGACAGTGGCTAAGAAACTGGTGGAAGAATGGATGTTGAAACTGGGTGTAGCTCGGACTTTGCACAGCGATCAGGGAAGTAATTTTGAGTCGAAAGTCTTTCAGGAAGTGTGCAAATTGCTACAGATGAATAAAACTAGAACGACTCCTTATAATCCTCAATCCGATGGTTTGGTTGAGAGGCTGAATAAGACAATTATCAGCATGATTTCAGCCTATGTGGAGGATAATCAAAGCAACTGGGATGAGATGCTCCCATATGTCATGATGGCGTATAGAAGCAGCGTCCAGTCTTCCACCGGGTTCACACCATATAAGGTGCTGTTTGGTAATGAGATTACTCTACCTGTTGATGTAGTTATGGGAACACAGAAGCAGGAGGCACAATATGTGAGTGATTATGTGCAACAGATACATGGGTACTTAAGCACAGTGAGGGAGTCGGTAAAGAAAAATCATCAGAGGGCCACAGATAAACAAAAAGAGTACTTTGATTTGAAGGTTACCCCTCAAAAGTATGAGGAGAATGAGTATGTGTGGCTTCGTGATTATCAGAAGAAGAAGGGCCTATCACCTAAGCTCAGAAAGAAGTTCAAGGGCCCTTTCAGGATAGTGCGGAAACTGTCAGAGGTACTATATGACGTGAAACAGTGTGACGGTCCTTATAAAGCTGTGGTGCATTATAACAGATTGAAGCCGTACCTCGGTAATACACAGAACATAACATCAAGGGGGGACCAAATGTTTGATGATGATGATGGGAACCCTGACTTTGTGTTAACTAATGAGTCACAGGCATCCAGGTGGTTGGGTCAGGCACCAAGCAGAGGTAGGAGACGCTATAGTCGAGAGGTACATGCAAGGTTGCCACTTTGGGGAAGGCCTGTGGGGAGGGACAGGGGGTTAGCGACCCCGGGAGAAAATATGCACTCTGAAGAACTGGGAAATGGAAACATGGTGCAACAAGGTGCAGATACAGGCACGGTGGATTTTGATGAGTCTTCCAGTTTACCTGTGAGGGAAGACATTGGTACCAGGAGTCAGGTGGCTAGGCCACGGAGAAATGTTAGAAGGCCAGTTTGGCAAGAAGATTTTGTACCTTAAGTGTACTTTGAAAATGTTTAATCCACAAAAGTGTTTTTCTTAAGTGTACTTTGAAAATGTTTAATCCACAAAAGTATTTTTGTACATCCTTATTATGTTTTGGAAAATGGTACAAAAGATTTTGTTAAAGTTATTCATTCAGACTGTGTGTTCAGTCTTAGAAGGGGGTAGTGTAATGAGTGTTGCCCAGCCAACACATTACCTGTGGAGGCGGGCTGAATAAGATGTAACACCGGAAACAGGATGTGAGATTGACTGTGTTATTGTTTGGGACCGGTGAAGCTCCCTGTTGGCGCGCAGCCAGAAACTACGCTACTTTTGAGCATATGACTTCATTATTCTTCAATAAATACTATGTTTGGAAATACAGCACGCCTGAAGACTTGTGTGAGTCCTTTGCACGGCACGACGGCCGTTACAATATGGATCAGTCATTAAAAAAATAAGACATGACAGAAGAGGGCAAATACATCTGTAGAATCCAGAGATGAAGCTCACTATGTCATTCAAGGAACTCCTGACTGCTTGATCAACCAAGAATAAGTTGATGTGTATTAGGCCAGGGACTGCTTGAGTGTTTCTCAAGGGACAGTCCTTTCATGCTAGTTGTCGTATATGATATGAATTGATGGAATTCAGAGAGTGGAGGGTATGTTCCAGTCAGGTGCCTTGCCCTCCCCGCTCCAAATGCAGTATTTGAGCTCATCAAATGTGGCTGCAAAGCAGGTTGCAAGGGACAGTGCAGCTGCTCGAACAATCTGCCTTGCACTCCTCTCTGCAAGTGCTATGGCACTGCAGACTGTGCCAACAGTATAATGGAGGACATAGCAAATAGTGATGATGAATAGATCCTGTATTTGACAAGAATAAAAACAGGCCAGAGGTAAATGCTACACCTTCCTCCTCACTTGAACTGTTAGAATAGAATAGATAGAATAGATCTTTATTGTCATTGTCACAAGTACAACAAAATTAAAAGTGCCAACAATCAGTGCATCACTAAAATCACTCAAAAATATATCTAAAACAATAAAACAAAACAAACACAGAACCATACTTCCCGGCATTGCACAAACCCTATTGCACTTAGCATGCACAGCATAGACAAACATGTAAAAAAAAAAAAAAAAAACAGCTGTTATTGCACAAACCCAAACAGCACCATCAAACATGTATGTTCATCAGATCAACGTTTCTTAGCAGCATTCAGTGTAACTACCGCTGCAGGATAGAAGCTGTTACTAAAACCTGGTTGTTCCTGACTTTATCGATCTGTACCTTCTGCCTGATGGCATCAGATCAAACAGGGAGTGATCGGGGTGGGAAGTGTTTAAAATGTTCTCTATTTTTTTTGTGACAGCGGGACCTGTATTTATGACCCTCTGGATCTTTAACCTCTGAGCTCCTGTGCAGCTGGTGTACCACACACATATACTAGAGCAGTGATGGCTTAGTGGTTAGTGTCCATACATAGGACTCCGGAGGCCCCAGAGGTCGCAGGTACGATTCCCCGCTCCAGCTATCACTGCTCCCCTCCCCCTCGCGCTCCTTGTGGGCAGCACTGGGTTCAGCTGGGTTAAGCTGAAAAAAAGCAGCTGGGTTGGGCTGCAAATATCTGAATTTCCCTCACGGGAGGAGTAGGTAACTATTATTATTATTATTATATACAGTATGTTAAGATGCTCTCTATAGAGCACCGATAAAAGGACACAAGCAGTCTCTGGGAGATGTTATTACCCATGAGCACCCTCAGGAAGTATAGTCTCTGCTGGGCCTTTTTCAGTAGCTCAGAGGTGTTCACAGTCCAGGTCAAGCCCTCCTCGATGTGGACTCCCAGGAAACGGAAAGAGGACACCCTCTTCACACAGTCCCCGTTGATGATTAGTGGTGGAATGTCCGTTTTATGCTTCCTGTAGTCGATGACCAGTTCCTGGGTCTTGGATGTGTTTATTAGCACCACTCTGTCAGCTGCACCACCTCGTCCCTGTAGGCAGACTCATCCCCTTTGGAGATGTGCCCTACTACTGTGGTGTCATCCGCAAACTTCACCATGGTGTTGCTGTGGTGGGCGGGGGTGCATCTGTGAGTGGAGAAGGTGTAGAGCAGCGGGCCCAGCACGCAGCCCTGTGGGGAGCCGGTACTGAGGCTAAGGGATGTGGACGTGTGAGGGCCCACTCTCACCCTCTGGCTGGGACCGGACAAAAAGCTCTTAATCCACATACAGGTGTTGTGTGGAAAACCCAGTTCCCCCAATATATCCACCAGTCTGTGAGGGAGTATGGTGTTAAAAGCAGAGCTAAAGTCTACGAAGAGCATCTGCACGTAGCTCCCCGACTGCTCCAGGTGGTCCAGTGAAGCATGGAGAGCTGTGGCTACGGCATCCTCTGTGGATCTATTTGCCCTAGAAGCAAACTGGTGGGGGTCAAAGCCTATGGGCAGGAGAGATGTAATGTGATCCCGGACCAGCTTTTCAAAGTATTTCATCACCACTGCGGTGAGTGCGACTGGCCGGTAGTCGTTTAGACCGGAGATGTTGCGTTTCTTGGGCAGAGGGACTATCGTGGAGGATTTTAGACAGAGTGGGACAGTGGTCTGGGCAAGGGACTGGTTGAAAATCCTGGTGAAGACTCCAGCCATCTGGTCTGCGCAGGTCTCTTCCTTGGGTTGATGGCATGCAGCTTGCGCCTCACATCATGCTCCTCCACTGTGAGGGTGAAGCTGCTGTGGACCGTGGGGTGTGACGTGGCTGCCTCTTGTGACTCTGCCTCGAAGCGGGCATAGAAGATGTTTAGCTCCTCTGCCAAGGAGGCGTCACCTCCAAGAGCTCCGCTGGTGGTCTTGTAGTTGGACTCCCTGCCACACCTGCCTGCTGTTGTTGCTGTCTATTGAAGTTTATTGAAGTTTATTGAAAAGGTTCTCCGGCACAGGATCACTCCTCTTCGCCAGACTCATAATATACCAGTAAGACTCCCTGATCGGGAGATAAGCGACCAACGGTCGCTTATCTCCACAAATATCACAACCTCCACCTCTCACGTCATACGGGCAGCCATAGTTACACCTGGAATGTTGAATCTCCATATATGGAGATAACCTACACATCACACAAAGTCTGACCTCACCAGCCCATACTTGGGCATGGACGACTTATATCTCCATATACGGAGATGGCCATATATGGAGATACGATGACATCACAGAGTCCACAGCTGATGATGTGGCGTGATGTCATACAATACACAAACAAGCCCTATATAAAGGGGCAATTCTCACCAGGGAAGAGAGCATTCCTCGACTCAGACCTTATCGCCAGGATCAACTAAGCTTATAGCTTATCATCACATCCAACCATCTTAAGATACTCAGCTAGTGGGGAATGCTCTCTTCCCTGGTGAGAATTGCCCCTTTATATAGGGCTTGTTTGTGTATTGTATCTCCATATATGGCCATCTCCGTATATGGAGATATAAGTCGTCCATGCCCAAGTATGGGCTGGTGAGGTCAGACTTTGTGTGATGCGTAGGTTATCTCCATATAATGCCCAAGTATGGACTGGTGAGGTCAGACTTTGTGTGATGCGTAGGTTATCTCCATATATGGAGATTCAACATTCCAGGTGTATTGTATGACATCACGCCACATCATCAGCTGTGGACTGTGATGTCATCGTATCTATGAGTTGAATCTCCATATATGGAGATCTCCATATATGGAGATTCAACATTCCAGGTGTATTGTATGACATCACGCCACATCATCAGCTGTGGACTCTGTGATGTCATCGTAGGTGTGACGTGTGACGTGTGACCGACCGACGGACGGCCGGTGGAGGTTTTGATACCAGTAAGACTCCCTAATCGGGAGACCAGTAAGACTCCCTAATCGGGAGATAAGCGACCGTTGGTCGCTTATCTCCACAAATATCACAACCTCCACCTCTCACGTCATACGGGTAGCCATAGTTACACCTGGAATGTTGAATCTCCATATATGGAGATAACCTACGCATCACACAAAGTCTGACCTCACCAGCCCATACTTGGGCATGGACGACTTATATCTCCATATACGGAGATGGCCATATATGGAGATACGATGACATCACAGAGTCCACAGCTGATGATGTGGCGTGATGTCATACAATACACAAACAAGCCCTATATAAAGGGGCAATTCTCACCAGGGAAGAGAGCATTGCCTGGAATGTTGAATCTCCATATATGGAGATAACCTACGCATCACACAAAGTCTGACCTCACCAGCCCATACTTGGGCATGGACGACTTATATCTCCATATACGGAGATGGCCATATATGGAGATACGATGACATCACAGAGTCCACAGCTGATGATGTGGCGTGATGTCATACAATAAACAAACAAGCCCTATATACTGATGCGATACGATGACATCACAGAGTCCACAGCTGATGATGTGGCGTGATGTCATACGACTCCCTAATCGGGAGATAAGCGACCGTTGGTCGCTTATCTCCTGTCACACTGCTGACATCAGTATGACATCACACCGTACACAAATGACCCTTATATAAGACCGGCATTATCTACCGACAGATTAGTAACAAGATGTCAAAATCATTGAAGGGTTTACCCTACTAACCAACTGTTTACCATAGCAACCATGTTTTTTACCTTAGCAACCAACTGTTTACCCTAGCAACCAACTGTTTACCACAGCAACCATGTTTTTTTTACCCTAGCAACCAACTGTTTACCCTAGCAACCAATTGTTTACCATAGCAACCATGTTTTCTTACCCTAGCAACCAACTGTTTACCCTAGCAACCAACTGTTTACCATAGCAACCATGTTTTTTACAGGGCCTGGGATTGATGACATCAGAAATCTCCATATATGGGCAAGAAAGGGATTTTGTTTCTGGAAATATGTCTGTGGGGTGCCACATTTGGAATAAAACACTTACATCACACATCTGGATATCCATACAGCCCATCTAGTTTGCCTGTGTCCATTTATGCCCATATATCTGATGACATTGGGACAATGATCTCCATATATGGGCATAAAACTTATGTTAATTAGTAAAGCCTGGGGATCTCCATATATGGGCATGAGGGGTACCCTAAAAGGGCATCATCTGGGAATAGCAAATATAGTTATCCTAGAAAGTGAAAATCTTACATCAAAGGCCATAACTACCTACCTACCACCATACTGCATTCCTCATTAAACTACCTACCAGTAAGATGCCTAAGGGAGAAAAGCAAAGGGCGAGGTTGCACCATTTCTTGGTCTTCTGGCCAGTGATGTATATCGGACCATTTAACCATATATGGAGACATCTGGTACCCATAGATATTCACAGATATGGGCTTAATATTGATGACATAAGGGATCTCCATATATGGGCGTAAAAGGGATTTGGTTCCCCTGGCATCACAGGGATCTCCATATATGGGCATAAAATGGATTTGGTTACCCTGGCAACACGGGGATCTCCATATCTCCATATATGGGCATAAAAGGGATTTGGTTCCCCTGACATTACAGTGATGTCAGTGGCTGGTACTACAGAGGGGATCTCCATTTTTGGGCATAAAAGGGAATGTATGTATGATGATGTCAGATATCATAGACGTCATAGGACTTTCACATAACGAATAACTGAGTAAGCATGTAAACCCGTAAAATCTATATTTGGGCATGGCTGATTTATGACCTCATCATGATGACACGAGCAAACACAGCTGAATTGTATAAATGATCAGTGCAGAAACCAACAGAAGTATTTGACCAAGACTCTTGATCTTCAAGAACCCTGACAACCTGTATTGTTTGGTATTTTACCATTTTTGGTGTTTGAAATGTTGAACTGGACTTTACATCGTGAAAGTGGATTCAATATATTGAGATTATATGGCGCTGCTGTAACAGTAGGGCATTTTTTACCCTAGCAACCAACTGTTTACCATAGCAACCATGTTTTTTTTACCTTAGCAACCAACTGTTTACCATAGCAACCATGTTTTTTACCCTAGCAACCAACTGTTTACCCTAGCAACCATGTTTTTTACCCTAGCAACCAACTGTTTAACATATGGAGTTATATGTTGTTCGTGTCCAAATATGGGGCTTGTGAGGTCAGACTTAGTGAGATGTCATACTGATGTCAGCAGTGTGATGTCATACTGATGCGGAGATATGAGCAGGGCAAAGGTGTGACGTGTGACGTGTGACCGACCGACCGACGGACGGCCGGTGGAGGTTTTGATACTAAACTGCGACCTACGGTCGCAACTAAACTGCGACCTATGGTCGCAAAAAAATGGTTGCTATGGTAAACAGTTGGCAGCTATGTCTCTATATATGGAGTTATATGTTGTTCGTGTCCAAATATGGGGCTTGTGAGGTCAGACTTAGTGAGATTCGTCGGAGATAACATGGTAAAAAACATGGTTGCTATGGTAAACAGTTGGTTGCTAAGGTAAAAAAAACATGGTTGCTAAACAGTTGGTTGCTAGGGTAAAAAAATGGTTGCTATGGTAAACAGTTGGTTGCTAGGGTAAAAAAAACATGGTTGCTATGGTAAACAGTTGGTTGCTAGGGTAAACAGTTGGTTGCTAGGGTAAAACCATGGTTGCTAAGGTGGTTGCTAACGTACACTAACAGACCAGCAACAACAGACACAGCAACGTACACAAAGGTTTGTGTACACATGTGGTGTGATGTCATACTGATGCGGAGATATGAGCAGGGCAAAGGTGTGACGGCCGGTGGAGGTTTTGATACTAAACTGCGACCTACGGCCGCAACTAAACTGCGACCTACGGTCGCAATAAAAAATACATTAAAAATGTACATGCTTTCACATTCTATATACACCCCACCAGCCCTCCCACCCCACAAATGTACATAAACACATACATATATTCCACCAATATACATATTCCTTTTTTTTTTTTAAGGGTCCGCTGTCACCCCCAAGAACAACAACAGTATGATACAGTTGGTCATGTGGTCTCTCCCCTGTATGGACACTGAAACAGTGTAGTAGTCCAAAGTACAATCAACCAACTTGGTTGGCTCACAATTGCTCAATTCCCACAATGTCATCACAAAAAACATAAACTTGCTTCCAATTTGACTTCCCAAGGTGACAGCACACCTCAAGGCGACACAGCCCCCCAATAAAACAATACAAATAAATATATACACCTTCTAGTCCACCAGTCTATGACTTCACAAGCCCGCTCTATAATTATACACACAATCTTTTGTTGATCAAAATTTGTCAAGTCTGTTCTTAAATGTGTTGATTGTCGGAGCTCGGACCACTTCTTCTGGAAGTGTGTTCCATGCTCTCACAGCTCTAAGTGTGAAGAAGTTCTTTCTCTTTTTAGAGTGACACCTTTGTGGTAACAGTTTTAAGGTATTCCATCTCAAGTCGTACCTGTTGTCCCAGAAGTGGACAACAGGCTCGGCTGTGGAGTCATATATCTGGTGAACAAGTTTGTAAACCTCGATCATATCCCCTCTGTGTCTCCTGTATACTAATGTTGGTAATTGTAGATGTCTTAACCTTTCTTCATATGACATATCTTTCAAGCCCGGAATTAATTTAGTAGCCCTTCTCTGAACCTTCTCAATTTTCTCTATATATTTGATTTTATAAGGACACCAGACTGAACTTGCAAATTCAAGATGAGATCTCACTAAGGATTTGTATAATGGTATGAATAATTCTTTGCGTAAATTTGTAAAAGTTCTTCTAATTATTGCTAACATGGAATTCAAGTCTCCAACTGAATAATCTGCCAAATTGTCTCTTGTTTTCCCAAAGTGTAATTGTTTACATTTGGCTGGATTTAATTTTAGTAGCCATCTGTCACACCAATTGCTAGTACTCTGGAGATCCGCTTGAAGATGAGCTATGTCTGTGTCCTCGTTAATAATTCTAAATATGTTCGTGTCATCCGCAAAAAGGTAAGCATCAGACTGTAACCCACTTGGCAAGTCATTTATGTAAATAACAAAAAGCACAGGCCTAATACAGATCCCTGTGGGACTCCTGAGGTCACTGACTTCCAATTTGAAGTGGTTCCATTAACCGTTACCTGCTGTTTCCTGTTACTAAGAAAATCTTGAATCCACTCAATAACTCTGTCATCTATGCAGTAGGACCTTAATTTTGATATTAATCTCTTATGGGGAACTTTTTCAAAAGCTTTCTGGAAATCCATATATATGCATATATATTATCCAGAGCTGCTGACCATTTGTCAAGAACTGTGAGAAGTTGGAGTGTAGTCGATCTCCCAGATATAAAGCCATACTGTTTTTTTATTGGACTTATTGGACTTCATGTGATTTACAATGTGTTCTCTAATCAATTTTTCCATTGTTTTATATAACACAGATGTCAGACTAACAGGCCTGTTGTTCCCAGCTAATGCCTTACTTCCTTTTTTTTTTAAATGCACTAATTTGTGCCTCTTTCCAACCGCACGGTAAAGTTGCTTGCTCCAAACTTGTATTGAATATCGTTGTCAGTGGTTCGGCAATGACACAGGCTAGTTCCTTTACCAATCTAGGATGTATTGCATCTGGTCCTGGAGATTTGTAAATGTTCATGCTCTGTAGGAGCTTTTTAGTATCCTCACTGGTTATTATAAAACGTTCTGTATACTCAGCTTCAAATCTTGGCAGTTCAGGTGTATCCTGCCCTTCAGGTTCAATCACAAATACACTACTAAAGTAATCAGAAAGTATTTCTGCTTTTTCAGAGTCCTTCTCTGTTTTTGGGGAATTCTTATTTTCCTGGTTAACATATAGGTCTCCTACTGCTGTTTTTATTTTTGTCCGTTTGTTAATATAGTCCCAGATAACTTTAGAATTATGTTTAGATTGTCTTGCTAAATCTTCTTCTTCATATAACTATCTTAAATGTGTTCTTGTTCTCCCCACAGTTTCTAACTCTCCTGTATTCTTTTTGTACCTCTGGGTCTTTACTTTTTATAGCTTTTCTTGCAAGAATATTTTTTTCTTTGATTTTTGCTTTTGTAATACTATCTAGGGGAAATTTATGCTTTTTATTAAATTGCCTACTTTTGGTATTTGGCATTTCTTTTAACTTCAATTTAAATAGTGTCCAATTAGTATTTACGTCAGATGCAGAGAAGTATGTTTTCCAGTCAAGTAGTTCAAGTTCTCTAATTGCTAAGTCCAGATGGTCCTCGATCCTCCTCCTGTAGTCTGACTTGGCCTATCTGATGCCTCTCTTCAGGTTGGTTCGGGCTAGGTTGTAGTGAGCCCTGTCCCCAGACCTGAAGGCGGCGTTCCTCTCTTTCAGCAGCCGCTGGACCTCCCGGGGTCATCCAGGGCTTTTGGTTGGGGTAGACCCGGATGCGTTTGTCCACTGTGTCTGTGCAGTTCTTAATATAACACAAACCACTGTCTGTGAACAAATCCAGGTCCTGGTGTTCAAAAATGTCTCAGTTGGTTCTATCAAAGCAGTCCTGCAGCTGCTGAGAGGCATCATCAGGCCAGGTTTTAACCGTTCAAGGTTCAAGGTTCAAGGTTGTACTTTATTGTTACGTCTTTTGTACAGGTACATAAGAGTAAAATTTGTTTTTGTTTGGCATCCTTCAGACAATGCAGTCGTATATCAAAAAACAATATAATAACAGCAAACCACATCTAAAAATAATAATTTAGCGATTCCTTTTTCCCTGGATCTTTCTAGTTTTTGACAGTTCGTTCATGTGCCTGACTGTTCGTGGAAAGAAGCTCTTTTGCAGTCTGTTGCTGGTAGCTTTGAGACTGCGTAGACGTTTTCCATGAGGCAGCATCTTGAACATACTGTGGTTGGGATGGTGAGAATCTTTCATGATTCCACAGGCTTTGTTGACACAGCACTCGTCGTACAAGGCTTGGATTGGGGGGAGATCGCATCCACTGATGCGTTCGGCTGTCCGCACAACCCTCTGCAGGGCCTTGCGATTAAGGTCAGTGCAGCTGCCATACCAGGCAGTGAAGCAGCCAGTCAGGATGCTCTCCGTGGTGCCCCTGTAGAAAGCCTGTAGGACTTTGGGACCCATCCCAGCTTTCTTCAGTTTCCTGAGGAAGTAGAGGCGCTGTTGGGCTTTCTTGACCACCTTTTCTGTCTGCACTGCCCAGGTCAGATCCTCAGTGATGTGTACCAGGAATTTGAACTCTTTGACTCTCTCCACTGCAGCACCCCCGATCTGGAGGGGTGAGTGGACTTTAGGAGGCCTCCTGTAGTCAAATATAATCTCTTTTGTTTTGTCCACATTGAGAGATAGGTTGTTCTCTTGACACCATGCTTCCAGATTCTCCACTTCTCTCCTGTAGGCTGTTTCATCATCATTGGTGATCAGGCCTATGACTGTGGTGTCGACCGCGAACTTGATCACTTGGTTGGAGCTGAACAGGGCCACGCAGTCGTGGGTGTACAGGGAGTAGAGGAGGGGGCTCAAAACGCATCCCTGGGGGGCACCTGTGCTGAGAGTCAGAGGGGCAGAGGTAATTTTCCCCATATTCACCACTTGACGTCTTTGTGTCAGAAAGTTGAAGATCCAGCCGCAAAGGCTTGAATTTAGACCCAGACTCTTCAACTTGGTGTCTAATTTGAGGGGAATTATGGTATTGAATGCTGAGCTGTAGTCAATAAACAGCATTCTCACATATGATTTTTTCTCCTCAAGGTGTGAGAGGGTCGTGTGTAGAGATGTGGCAATGGCATTGTCTGTGGATCTGTTTTGACGATAGGCAAATTGCAGTGGGTCTAGTGTGGGTGGCAATTTGTCATAGTTTTTGTGATGGTTGGAGCAGTTTTCCTGAGAGGGGCATTTGCAGGAATTAAAAGCAGGGACGTGGTCAGACTGGTGGTGTTCACCTAGCCTGACACTTCAGTCCGCACATCACCCCCCCCTGTTGGTGGGTGGTTTGTAGTGTGGACTGAAGCTGCACATATTTTAATCTATTTCAAACGCGCCTGAAGAGCGGGCGCATTGAATGGGCCAATCAGGGTTGTATGCTTGGGGCACGTGAACTCTATGCTCCGGTCCCAGCCCCCTCCAAACAGAGCTCTTGAGCTCACGTGAGACTCGCTCGTGGACTCTGATTGGTGTCCTCTGCCCACGTGAGAGTCTAGTGGACTCTGATTGGTCCGTGAAAACTGTCATGGCGGAGTCAGACTCGACTCGTATTATTAATAAACTATGAAATAGTGCCGTTTCCTCACGTTTTAATACCATTTTGCACTAACGTAAACATGCAGACATATAATATGTTATGAGAAATAACGTATTTTTGCAATGTCACGCCACGTCGCGTGTGTGTGTGTGTATGTGTGTGTGTGTGTGTGACGTCAATAGGCTTTAGCCCGCCCACGCCGAAATAGAATCTGCCCTGGTAATCTCAGACTCTCCCGGAGTGAAACGTAGTGAACGTAGTGTGAGATGTCTGGCGCTCGCAGTCAGGCAAGTGTTCACCAGACTCGCCCAGGAACGGTAGTTGTTTTGCCCTGTAGCCAAGCTTGATGTTAGAATAGACCTTGTCCAGAGTGTTAGCTCCTCTAGTAGCACATTTTACATGCTGGTGGAATTTAGGGAATGCTGCTTTCAAGTCTGCATGATTAAAGTCCCCTGCTACTATGTACACAGCATCAGGATATTTGCTCAGCAGGCTGCTAATACTGCTATATAAATGTCTGATAGACACGTTAGCATTAGCATCCGGTGGGATGTAAACAACAGTCGTCATGACAACAGTAAACTCTCTAGGGAGATAAAATGGCCTGCATTTAGCAGTCACATACTCCAGGTCCGGGCAGCAGTGACTGTCTACAGTCACTGTATTTGTACACCAGTTTTCATTAATGTACATAAGGAGCACCCCTGCTTTGCTCTTACCGGAGCTCTGTATCCTGTCATGACGCTGTGCGGTGAAGCCTGCTAGCTCGATAAAAGAGTCTGGTATAGATGGTTTGAACCAAGTCTCCGGTAATCATCAGGATACAGCAGTCCTTAACGGTTTTGTTAGCAGAGGTCTGTAGCCTCAGATCATCCATCTTATTAGATGGATGATCCCCCCCCCCCCCCCCCAAGATATGAGGGAGGGGCCAAAACTGAAGTAACCTCCTGAAGTAACACTCTGTGAGAGGGTAAGAGTGCTGGGCCGGACGGCATACCCCCAGAGGTCGTAAAGAACTGCGGTCTCGACAACATCATCCTACACTTTTGCAAAATTGCCCCCCTAGGCAACAAGCTGCCTGACATGTGGTCTCTCTCCAAAATCATCCCGGTGCCTAAAGCTGGAGACCTCTCGAAGCCAGACAACTACCGAGACATGAGCCTGACCTCTATCGCAGCAAAGGTCTACAACCGGATGATACTAAACCGGATTCGGCATGCCATCGACCCTCACTTGAGGGAAAACCAAAACGGCTTTCGAGAGGAGAGAACCACATTAGTCCAGATCTTGGCCCTGAGGAGACTAATTGAGGAGGCGAAGAAGAACAACCTGACAGCTGTATTGTGCTTTATTGATTTCAAAAAGGCTTTTGGCACCATGATGAAGAGCCTGAAGGCCTACGGTGTCCCTCCCATTGCTCTGGGCAATAGAGACCATGTACGCAGGAACACGGGCCAAGGTGGTGACCCCAGATGGCAACAGTGGGGAGTTTGACATCCTGTAGCCCCCTTCCTCTTTGTCATAGTACTGGACTACGCACACAGGAAGGCCATGAATGGACGAGAGCAGGATCTTGGCCTCACGCTTACACCAAGGAGGTCAAGACGACACCCTGCAGTAGTCCTGACAGACCTAGACTACGCGGATGACATCAGCCTACTCTCCAACCACGTAGAGCAAGCACAGGAGCTCTTGAGCAGAGTGGAGTCAGAGTGTGCCAAGGTTGGCCTTCGGCTGAATGCCAAGAAAACTGAGGTGATCACCTATAACATCCAAGGGGAACATCCACCTCTCACAACAACAGGAGGCACTGCTCTGAAGGAGGTCAAGGACTTTAAGTACCTGGGCTCATGGGTCAACTCAACAGAGCAAGATCTTAAAGTGAGCACTTGCATGGAGGGCCCTGAATGGCATGGCCAGTGTATGGAACTCCAACCTCCCCCGACAAATCAAACTCAGCTTCTTCTATGTGACGGTAGAGTCTGTTCTCCTATATGGCAGTGAATGCTGGACCCTGAAGCCAACCCTGCAGAAGTCTCTAGACGGGTGCTACACCAGAATGTTACGTGTAGTGCTCAACATCAGCAAGAGTACACATGTCACCAACAAGAATCTATATGCTGGAATATTAAGGGTGAGCGATAAAATGGCAGCCAGGAGAATGAAACTTGCAGGACACTGCCAAAGACACCAGTAAACTGGTGCTGTGGGAACCAACACATGGGCACCGGTCACAAGGATGTCCCATACCAACATATGTGTATTGTGGATGTACTCAAGAAAGACTCAGGAGCCCAAAGCACCAATGAACTGGCCAAAGCACCAATGTTTTCCCTGGAAATTGGGAAAACATTGCCAAATAAGCCCAAAACTGAAGTGACCCGCCCCCAGGAAATGAGGGAGGGGTCTGAAAATGTGTATCCCGTCAGTTTCTGATAGTTAAAAAAAAGCAAAGAAATCCTACAGGAATACATAGCATACCACACTATAATGTGCACACTGCAATAGTCTATTCTATCCCTCCCAATTCTGCTCTGCGCTGAACCAACCTGTAGGCGTCAATAGTGCAGCGATAGAGAACATACTCCCTTGTGAGCTTCTGACCAATTCTGCAAATGCCTTCTAAATCAGTAGTTCTCACACTTTCAAGACTGTTAGCTTTATCTCTGCTATTTGCGAATAGAAACATCTAAAATGAAAATTGTAATGGGTTAAAGTGTGTGTCCATGCTCATCCAAGTTTCTCCTCTCTCCAGCGGCGAACTGGAACCATTGTTTGTGAAGCCTCCAAACTTCTTTTGTGATATATCATTCCTGCTTGATCCAAGTAACGAATACTTTGTAACTGTGACGGCTGTTGGACAGACGGAGCCTGAAAGCGACTATTACGTGAACTTCAGCTATTTCGTAAACGCCCCATCAAATACTATCTGTGAGTTTTTCTTTTGTTTATAGGTGTCAAAATTATCGCGTTAACTGCGGTAATTAAGTTTTGGGATTAATTGCGCTAAAATATTTAACGCAATTAACGCATGCGCACTTTGCGCAGCATAACCGGCCCATTCACTGCAGCCGAGAACACAGCCTGCCCTGCAACGCATCCTGCTCCCGCCTCCCCCTTCCCCCCTCCACACACACTCAGTCACTGAGCAGACAGCAGAGACAGCAGTTAAAACCGCTTGGAAACCATTCGCTGCCACTGGATTAATTAATAACTGATCATCAATACATCTCAAATAGGGATCTACTACTACCTTTGGATGTTCAATTGGAGAGGACACAGCAACACATTGAAATCCACGTTTTAGGCTCCAACTGCTTGCATTAGATCCAGAGAAATGGTCGCGATGCGATGCGTGATCATTTGTCTTCAACACTGCGCATATTTGCCAGCTGTGTAACATAGGTTAACAAGGCTCGTTGTTGTTGACCCTGATTTGACCGGGATTTGACATAGGCAATTGGCACAGCTGAATGAATTATCTGTAGCCCAGATATCAAGTAATCATGATCTCCCCCTCATGCTAAAATGACTTTTAAGTTCCACTTCTCCCCAAAATGTATTTTCCATCATGAATGACAAGCCTATACTATTGTTGCATTTAGGCTCTTTATTAAACTATAAGCCTGTGTTTTATTGCTACACAATAATGGTAAATAAGGTAGCTTACTCTAAAATAATCCATCCATCCATGATCCATCTTCAACCGCTTATTCAACCGCTTATCGAGTCACAGGGGTAATAGTTCCAACTGAGATTTCTAGAGTTCCTTAATAATAATAATTAAAATAAACAATACTAATGATTATAATTGCGACCGGCAGGTCGCAGTTACTATGAAAACCTCCACCGCCTGTCTGTCCGTCAGTCTGTCTGTCACGTCACATCACACTTTTTTTGCCCCTATCCATGTGAAATTTTCCACAAAATCCTTGTCTGCCAATCCACAACCTCCACCCTTTCAGGGACCCCCACAGCTCCAGGGACCCCCGCCAAAATTTTTAAAACACATTTTTGAATACTGCTCCTACAGTTTTTGCCCTAAAATCACACAAATCGCTACACAGTATGTCTACACTTATCTCATCGACATGGATCTGTCCCATATAGCGCCACCATCAGGTCGATTTTTTAACACATTTTTGGACCTAAAATCACGCTGCGACCGGACGGTCGCTTATCATACATACATACATACAGTACATACTGTATAAATGTATCAGCCTTATTCCGCCTTTATCTTTCCATTTCCACAACAATATACAGAAAGAAATGGCATATTTTGGACATTCGTGATTAATCATGATTAATTAATTTTTAAGCTGTGATTAATCTGATTAAAAATGTTAATTTGAAAATGTTAATCATTTGACAGCCCTACTTTTCTTATAGAGCTAAGTACACACTGCTCCTGAGTTTTGTATTTGAGATTCATAATTTCATTTCTGTTACCCCCAAGGCAAGTTGGACCTCCCGCCTGTCAATGTCACCGTCCAAAAAGATGGCAATTTGAAATTCAGCTTTTTACACCCCTCAAAAGTCTACGACAAGGATTTATGGGACCAATCGTTCGAATACACCGTCCAAACCAAGGGCCAGGTCAGACTGCACATACACATCCAAATGTACGGGTTGTGCTATGATGTACCAGTCACTCCTGGCAGTAATGTAACAATGTTCACAATTACAGTTCATTAAAACTGTAGCGTGTGATGTGTGTTGTAGAATATTGACGATGCACAAGAGTTCACCTGTGATGGCAAAGTTTGCACAGAGACAGTGCTCGGAGGTTCAGAGAGCCACTGTGTGGAGATCAAAGGGGAGTGGATCGGCATTGCCATCGAGGCTACACAGGAGTACTGCGCCCACACAGGTAAGATGAGCTCATCCATGAGTATCCTGAATTTGTACCGGCATTTAATGTGTGTTAATATAACATTTTTGTTGCAACTGACTATTGGCACCACATGATGGTGTGATAATGGATGCAATTAAAGGTGAGGTCAGGTCTACATCAGCAGTCAACGGACACGTGTGTGTGTGTGTGTGTGTGTGTGTGTGTGTGTGTGTGTGTGTGTGTGTGTGTGTGTGTGTTGGAAAGCGGCATCAGGGTTAAAACCTATGACATCATAAAATCAATGTACACAAACAACAAATACGCAGTTAAAATAGAAGAAAAACACACAGGCTTCTTCCCTCAAAGCCAGAGAGTTAGACAGGGATGCAGCCTGAGTCCAACTCTCTCTCTCACACACACACACACACACACACACACACACACACACACACACACACACACACACACACACACACACACACACACACACACACATAAATTAATGAAAAACTTTAGAACAGTCTGCAGCACCAGGCATCACCCTAGCCAAAACAGAAGTCAAATGCTTACTCTTTGCAGATGACCTGCTGCTGCTGTCTCCAACCAACGAGGGACTGCAGCAGCAACTTGATCTCCTGCACAAATTCTCAGAGACAAATTCTTATAGTAAACAACAACTAAAATCATGATATTTCAAAAGAGATCCAGCCGCCAAAACCAGCAATTCTTTCTAAATACAATCCCATTAGAACAAACACAAAACTACACCTTGACCTTAACATCAGCAGCACAGGAAATTTCAACCAAGCTGTAACAGACCTGAGAGACAAGGCAAGAAGGCCTTTCTATGCCATCAAAAGGAACATCAAAATAGACATCCCAATAAAAAAAACTGGCTAAAAATACTGGACTCTGTGATAGAACCAATTTCCCTCTATGGTTGCGAGATCTATCGTTAAATATAGAAAAATCTAATTTTATTTTATTTTGTAATAAAGGTAAGATTTATTCGAAAGAGGAGGCAAAACTATTCATCAATGACACCGAAATCAATCAAGTAACTTCGACAAAGTTTTTAGGGATTATAGTTGATGATAAACTCAACTGGGAAAGAAACACATTGATCATGTTTGTAAACAAACAATGAAGTCAGTAGATAAAGGAAGGTATGTTCATTGATGAATAGAAGTTTTTTTTATTATTATTATTATTATAGGCTAATTTTTCCTTACTGTAATATGATGTGGGCTAGCACTCATTCTTCACATCTTCAAAACATATTTTACTTCAAAAAAGATTTGTTAGACTGGCAACATCCAATCATGATTGATTTGAACCATCTGCTCCTCTCTTTAAGAAACTAAACATTCTGTCTGTGTCCGAGTTAAATTCTTTACAAATATGTATATTTATGTATGTATCTATGATCAACGCAATCGACCAAATGGTTTATTTTCATTCAATTCTGATATTCATTCATATGTCACACGGCAATCAAAAGACCTTCATTTACGGTATTGTCATACTTCCCTCAGGGAGTTTGAAATAAGATACAGAGGAGCTAAGTTATGGAATGCCGCTGATCTAAGGCTAAAAGGATATTCATTACAGTTCTTTAAAGTCAACTAGTAAAAAAAAAAAAGCTCATAGCTAAAATGTAGTAGATAAATGTGTATTTGGTTGTGTGTACAGGTCTGTAGATAGTTTGTAGTATATATGCATGTACTTTATGTACTTTATTGTATGTAGATTATATTTAAGCATGTTTATTGAACATACTGTATATTTTTTAAGTTTAAAATATAGATACTTACTGTATGTCTGCTTTATAAATTAGGGGAAGTTCTTTATAAGCCTTTATTTAAGCTTCTTAACTTCTCCTGCACAATATGTTATACAAATGTATAGTTTTTCTTGTATTTCAACAATGTGTGCTAACAAATAAATACAAAAAAACATCTGCAAACCAAGACCTTGAAAAATGGGACAAACACCAAATAGAGACCTTGCACACAAAATTCTGACAGGAGTCATTCACAGCAATATTGTTTGTTTTTCCTTGAAAGCAGTGCATTTCCTTGCCCAGTAGAGGCTAAACTTAGCTCCGTTAAAGTCAGAGAATGGGTTAAAACTGATCCTCTCTAAATGAAAGGACAAATAGGCAAGACAGATAATATTATTATTATTATTACCCTTATAATAATAGCAATAATAAAGAAAAAGAGAGAGAGATGGAGTGAGAGAAGAATGAGAGAGAGACTGCGGGATCCGCGGAGGTCGCTCGCACACCCCAGGTCGGACTGGGGGTGTGGGGCGCGATCGGAATGGGGGGGGGGGGGGGTTGAAGTGGGGGGCTCGAAGGGCGGCCGAGCGTCTAGTCGGCGACCTGGCCAACTCCGGAACAATGTAATTAGGGAATGAATGCCCCGCCCTTTAATGCAAACCCCATTATACCTGTTGTCATAGGACCCGTTTTGACCATTTGTTTGCTTGTGTACATTTATGCCCTTATATGGAGATATCTGTCTGTCTGCGTCCATTTTATGCTCATATATGGAGATCCCTGTATTAGCCTGACGGGCGGCCGAGCATCTAGTCGGCGACCTGGCCAACTCGGGAACGATGTAAATAGGGAATGAATGCACCGCCCTTTAATGCAAACCCCATTATACCTGTTGTCATAGGACCCGTTTTGACCATCTGTTTGCTTGTGTCCATTTATGCCCATATATGGAGATATCTGTCTGTCTGCGTTCATGTTATGCCCATACATGGAGATCTCTTTATCTGTCTTCTGTGTCCCTTTTATGCCCATATATGGAGATCTCTGCCCTTCGGGCGGCCGAGCGTCTAGTCCAGTGCCGGCCTACTCGGGAACGATGTACATAGGGAATGAATGCCCCACCCTTTAATGCAAACCCCATTATATCTGTTGTCATAGGACCCGTTTTGACCATCTGTTTGCCTGTGTCCATGTATGCCCATATTTGGAGATATCATGCCCATATATGGAGATATCTGTCAGTCTGCGTCCATTTTATGCCCATATACGGAGAATCCAAACCTTTCGCGCCGGTTCCGGAAAATCGCGTATTGGGTGGGGTCGAGGCCGAGCACTGCACTCCCTGCTGCGGCAGGGAACGCGCATGCCGAATTTGAAGCCGGTGGGAAGAACGGTACGTGATGTCAGAGCCTTTTATGAGGTGATGTCACAATGAGTCAGCGATTGCGCCGATTTCCTCCGGAACAGCCTGATGTCAACAATCAGCTCCGCATAAGGAGATTCCGAACGTTTCGTGCCGGTTCGGCAAAACCGTGCATCGGGTCGGGCCGAATCTGAAGCCGGTGGGACGAACGGTTCTCGAGATACGCTGATTACATACAGACAGACACGCACGCAGACACGCAGCGACTTCTCGCATTTATAGTAAGATTAGGAAAAGTTCTTTATAAGCCTTTAAGCTTCTTAACTTCTCCTGCACAATATGTTATACACATGTATTGTTTTTGTTTGTATTTCAACTATGTGTGCTAATAAATAAATACAAAAAAAAACATCTGCAAAAAACATCTGCAAACCAAGACCTTGAAAAATGGGACAAAAACCAAATGGAGACCTTGCACAAAAAATTCGGCAAATCAATTCTCAGAATCCAGCGGAAAACACCAAATAATCCATGCAGGGCAGAATTAGGACGAGACCCTCTCATAATCAAAATAAAAAAGAGAGCATTCAAATTTTATAACCACTTAACCCCCCTAGGTCGGCTGTCGCACCGGCGTGACGGCAGACCTCACTACTTCAAAGCCTTGTTACATAATGATTACATCATGTTACACAGCTGGCAATAATATGGTTCGAAACTGCAGAAATTACTCTGTCTTCCAATTTGAATGAAAAATACAAAGTTTTCACAGAGAAAAGATAATTTAAAGTTTACATTAAAAAATTACATAATAATTACAGAGTGCGTCATGGTCATTGAAACAGGCAATCAATGACTTACTGTAACTTTGATGTATTCTTTTTTGGATTTCCAAGCTGTAAAAGCCACATACATAGTCTCTCTGATTCTCTCCAAAATAACCATTTTGTACTCCATTTTGTACCACTTGCTCAGATTTCATGCTAAAAGATTGCCTAATAGTGGTTGAAAGTAAACAAACAGACGCGCAAACTCTCTGTCCTCCTCTCTCTTTCTCTCTCTGTGCGCTGGAGCGCACTCGGCGTCTCCAGACACGCATTCCACAAATACCAGCATGTTTACATAACAAAGGATAATGGAAGTAGAGCTATTGAAATGACAAGTTAAGTTCAACATTTCCTAGCTTCAATATAAGTTGATGAGGATGTTTGTCCTTTTTACAAGTGAAAAGGGTGACTTTTTCAAATCCGTTTTTGTAAATGGTGTGTGTTTCTGGGTAAAATGCATCGATACAGTAGATCAAGGTGAAATAAATACTTGTTGTTCCATATAGGTAGGGTTGTTCTGAAAAAATTATATCAATCACTGCTAAAAAAAATGAATATCCATAAAAAAAAATATATAATATATAGTACACCTAATATCTACTCAAAATAAATATATATATATATATATCCTTATTTTACTTCAATTTCACCATTCCATGTTCATATGGACAACCTATATTGTCATTTTGAACATAGAACATGCTTAGCTGGGCATGTGTGTGATTATTACAAGGCTATAAACTACATTTTGCCATTTTGAATGTATTTATTTTTTGTGTTTTTGGTTCCAACATTATTTTATAGTATTTTGAAAGTGAAATGATGATTGCATAGTCTTATAGCTGAGGTTGTCCTGAAAAGAATGATATATGTGAACACTTTAAATGTGTTTTATATAGGAAAAAGCAGGGGCATGCAAATACGGCCCATTTAGACCATATAGAGGGTTAAAAGAAAGTGACCCAGATGCACTTCTTAACAAGGCACACACACACACACACAGAAACTCTAGAGAGATTCCCCCTCAGCCAGCTTGTCCGGGAACTCAAACACAAGCAGAGCCACCAGACAGACAATGACCAGAGCGGCCCAGTGGACCGCTGGCGGCACCCTGGTTCTCCAAAGCCATATCCAAAGGTCTCCGTGTTATATCGCCAGGGGTCCCCGGGGTGGTCCTCCACTCTGCGGTCCGAGGCAGAGGCCCCATAGTCGGACGCGAGGGACCCCCAGATGGGTCAGGCTTTGATCCAGTCCAATATGGGAGGCCCCTGGAAGTTTTAGACCAACCAGTATCACCGGGTCAACACACTAATCCTACCCGCCTATGAAGCACTCATCCAAAATAGATCTACAAACCATCCATAATATGGTTGATGTTAACGAACTACTATATATGAAAAACCCTGATGAAGACTGGCAACAGTCGAAACGTTGGTTAAATAAATTATTTGCATTGTGGCTGAAGAGTTGTGCGGCCTCTTTCTTCTCATTCAGTGTTATCTGCGTGGTCAGCACCTCACTCACTTAGGTGTGCGCTCCTCCTTATGTGCTTTCTTGAAACTAACTATTAACTAACATAGTCTTAACTACTGATAGATTACGTTTTTTTTTTATACTTTATTAAAGTCATTTAACATGCACTCATCTTCCAGAAAACAAAATCACTGTCCTTTCAAAAAAAAAAACATGTTATGGCCCTGTAAGGACATCTTGACTTTTTTTTCTTTCTGACTGATAGATTAAGTTAGTTAAGTAATAGCTATTCCAACATTACTTGATGATTTTTCATGATGAATTCATGATTAACTGATGTATTAGTTAATCAGGAATAAAGTGTTAGCTAAGCATTAACTAAGTGTATGTATGAATTTGTACCTTATGGTAAAGTGTTACCACTGTTTCTTCTACCGCATCTCTTCATTCAGAGGGCGATGTAGACAGTTGTACTGGGGCAACGGTGCCAGAGATAAGAGTAGGGGAAAAAGTGTGACGTGACGGACAGACAGCTGGTGGGGCTTTTCATAGTAACTTGCGTTGACATGTTGGTATAGTGGTGATATAGTAGCAGTAAGAATAATAACAATATAAATAGTAATGAGACTAATAATGATAACAGCCCCGGCTGTCACACACAGCAGATGTCAAGACTTCAGCCGTCTACTGTGTTAAGTATATCTACGTATATTAATATAAAGTGTAACCATACAGGGCTGATCCTTAAAGGTGGTACCAACCCGTGTGAAGGGTACATTCACATATTTCTTGGCGGTGAATGGGGCATCGTTGGAGACAACAACTGGAGCCAGAACAATGAAGACGTGGTGTGTAGGAGCATTGGCTGTGGACAGGCTGTGACCACCGGACCGTCCTACAACATTACACCTGATGAAGCCAACATACCAGATAAGGCCTGGATCAGTGAGGTGAGCTGTAACGGCTCTGAGGACCAGCTGTGGAAATGCCAGATCTTCAGTGGTTGGAGGGTCAGGGTCTCCAACCAGGACCCAGTGAGATGGATTACATGTTCAGGTAAGCATGTAATGGCATGTAGAGGTTATTGACTGACACAGTTTGTGTTTAATTTCCCAGTCATTGTAAAAATTGGGTTTGTCTTTTTTTATTTTCTTTGTTTCTTAGATAAGATTGAAATGAGTTTGGATGGTTTTAAATGTGCCGGAGCTGTCCAATTCAACACAACCTCAAATGGAAACAATTCAAAGCACTATGTTTGTTCGGACAACTTTGGTAAGAGTTAGATTTGTTACTACTGTACAATGTTTCCTTTAACTTAATTGTTCCCATTTTTCATCATATGTTCCTGTGACGCTCTGATAATATAAGGGACTTCAGTTTGAACATCATTAATGATTTATGATTTATTCCCCAAAAAAACAAATTAAACTATATCCACCTCTTTCCGCGGGAGTTTGCTGGAGGCGACTGGAGATTATTTGGACCACACTTCCGGTTTAACAGCAGACATACAAGCTCACGTCGCGTCGCAGATGCAGCCTGTTGTGAGCTTGTAAATCACACTCGGCTGCGGCGCCGGAAGCTCGGTACAGCGTCTGCGCAATGCACTATGGGGCGTTGGAAACTCGTGGATATAAAATCTATATTGTTGGTTTCCTCTGATTTAAAGCAAAGGAAGAAGCTGACCTTGTGTGCAAAGATCTCAAATGTGGAACCGCAAAATATGTACCTGACCCCATGAAGATGACATTACCAGAGGGGTTCACATCCAACGGCAACAAGATAATTAAATGTGAAAGGAATGAGGATCATCTGTGGCAGTGTGACCCTCAGCCTGCAAACTGTTCTAAACCTGCTTTCGTCACATGTTCAGGTAGGATGCTTTACCTCTGTCTTCATCAATATATTATTATCAGCTGTATCAGTAACACATACATAGACACGTATGGACACACGCACACTTCCACACGCACGCACATGCACACAGTTCAGTGAATGATCAAATTGATTTACTTAAAGCTATACTGTGTAAGATGCTCAACTAGTGGTCAGTAGCCCTATAGCAAACCGCGGTCGCGTCCGCGTTTTTCGGCCATTTTCGTACCTTCACACCCCCGCGTCTGCCTCCACCTCGCCGAGATCTATCTTTAGAGGGGTCCCTGGTTCCTGTGCGTTCAGGCATTCCGGAGAAACGGACTACTTCACCCTGCCTGGTAGGCGAGATTACCTTTTGAGTATAGAGACACACGGGCGACTACAAATATGGCCGCCATAGCGACCCCACTTCAAGATGCGCTGTGATTGGCCGGCAGTGTATAACCCTCGCTGTGATTGGCCGGTAGTGTGATGATGCAATTTTTCCACTAAAGGTCCCCGGTAGGGATCATAGAAAACATATAAAGAGAAGGCTTTAGAAGCTGAAAATAACGGAGTGGGGGTTCTAAAACTTTAGCGATTTAACAGTTAGGACAATTTTAAGATTTGTTTTATAAAAAAAGTTACATGGTATAACTTTAAAATATAAGTATTTATGTTACAGATCATCCCACCTTGCGGCTGGTAGACGGGGATAACGTCTGTTCTGGAAACATGGAGGTGGAGGATGGTGACGTGGGGAAGATCTCCTGTAATGAAAGCACCAAAATAAGTGCTGATATGATGTGCAAACAGCTGAGATGTGGAACCAGTGTCTCACAGCACTTTAACTGTGACAGGAACCAATCATTTCCACCCACACTGACATGTTCAGGTAGGCTAATATCAACGTATATGTAGTGATACGCGGAAGCGGGGATTGAACCCGGGACTCCCACTCGCCAGTCCAACGCACAACCAGTCGTGCTAATAGGGCTGAGCCCGATTAGCAGGGCTGTTGTCGCTGGTTCATGGCTGGTACTAACTGTGGGGGCTACAATCACCCCTCCTTTGGAGTGCGCCCTCGTGCTTCACACTTCACGCCGCGGACCGCCGCACACGACGTGGACCTGTCCCTCACGCGAGGATATCACGCTCCTCACCCTGCCGACAACGCCAGATTGTAGTGATGCACGGAAGCGGGGATTGAACCCGGGACTCCCACTCGCCAGTCCAACGCACAACCAGTCGTGTTAATAGGGCTCAGCCCTATTAGCACCGGGTTCAATCCCAGCTTCTGCGTCTCACTACAATCTCGTGCCACTAAGAAACAAATGAAAAGGTTGACTGCAGAGAAAGACCAAAGCAGCCTACCTTCCTTGCATGGTGATGTGGCACCACATGCCATGAGCAAACAATGCAGGAGGACCGTTTGTAGTACAACCAGAGCTATAAACCTTTAAGGATCAGCCCTGTATGGTTACACTTTAAATAGTCAATCAGCCCACTGATGAGGAGGGTGGGCCATGGGCAGATTGGTAGCCAACGCCCATCCTGCTACATATAGAACTGGTAGTTTCAGCACTAATCTCTCAAGACAGATTCTGCTCACAGTGACCTACAGTATAGGCCTTGAACTATAGTTATGTAAAAGCCATGAGATCTATTTGATCGTCTTTGGAATACAAATGGTGCCAAGATGATGAGGTATTATGATTATACTAGGTGGAAAGTTCTTTCCAAAAAAGTGTACAGAAAGTGTTAAAATTATGTTTATGTAAAATTAGGCCACACCCACCAGTTCATTAAGTATTGCCACCTTGTCAGGTGGGTGGTGACCTTGCCACACCCACAGTGATGGGTGTATGGTAAAAGGGGAGGAGATGAGTTTATGATGTCATTAAATCTGTGTTTTTCGACTGGGCCTTTTGACTCAAAAAATACACAAGGAATAACCACACCTGGTGGTCTATTAGAGTAATGTTAACTCATCACACATACTCATACAAAACAGAAAAAGTACAAAACGGAGCATGTTTATTTGATTTTGCTCATTTGATATTTCAATGATAATTTAACTTGTTCCTAACCTTTATCTTCTAACAGAAAGCATCAACATAACTCTCATTGACAGTGGAAGTGTCAGTGATTGCTCTGGTACAGTTCATGTCAGTAGTTCTATGGATCTGCAGCCTGTCTGTGGCTCAGATTGGGACAGAAAGGATGGAGAAGTGGTTTGTAGAGAGTTGGACTGTGGCAAGGTGAGATCTCATTCTTTATGGTTCATATCTGACTGATACCTTCCTTAACTGTGTTACACAGCCCACATTACATTAATTGTTATTGTGTAATATCAAATGCATTCTTGCAGGTGATTTACACCAGCATCACCAGCACTGGACAACGTGGAATACTGGACAACGTGAACTGCAACGGCACTGAGAAGTCACTGTGGCACTGCATGTCCAAGTACAATGACTCTGTTCCATGCACTTCCACTGCACATGTTACCTGTCAAAGTAAGTCTTATAATGATGAGCATTACTAAGGATCATGTAGTATATGAAGATAAAGATGCAAATGAATAAGGTCCCCCCCCCCCCCCCCTCCCCCTTCAGAGCCCAAGGTAGTGTTGCTGAAGAATGGAACGTCCTGTTCTGGCCTGGTTGCAGTAGAGCATGCTGGGAAGGACTACTGGCTCTCAGGAGCCAATGAGACGTGGAACCATACTGCTGATGTGCTTTGTGGACAGATGCATTGTGGGAAAGCCACCAACATCACCCTGTTCCCTCATGCTCCTTCTGGAGAACCTGGACAAGGAATGGAGAATGAAACTTGGAGTGAGTCCTACAACTGTTCCTCCACAGAGACATCACTCTTTCATTGTCCAAAGGACAACACAGCCTCATCCAATCAGAGCATTGCTTTGGTGGAGTGTTCAGGTAATGGGTTTTAAATGTTTCTGCTGGGTCTTTGTATTAGCTTTCAGCTAAAAAAAAAGTGCTTATAACTTGTGATGTGAGCTTGTAGCTCTTCTGTCATGTTTAGATAACGTTTGATGTTCCAGTTTACCATCCTAACTTTAGTTTTTCTCCCAACACATTCACAATGACATCCAAAGAACATGGTTTGGTAACACTTAACTTGAGTGATGTCCTTGCTGCTTAGATTTCACCATGTTTCATTTCAACAGGTAGCTGCTATAAGTGCATCCCTGACAGAGCAGTGTTGTTTCAACATGTTTCAACAGGTACTATAAGTGCATCTCTGACAGAGCAGTGTTGGGGGACAGTGCAGGTGTGCACCCATGCAGGCTGTGGGGGTGTGTGTGCACACACCTGGACTCATGCCAATTCTGAAATGCTGTGTAAAGACCTGGGCTGTGGACATGGGTTCACCGACATCGACCAGAACATGGAGGGGAAAGTGAGCATCCTGGCAATGTACCCCACCAAACACACCACCAACCTGACTGACAGCGTCATTGTGAAAAATGACAAAGAATGCGATGACAAAGCAACCGTTGTGGTTTGCTCAGGTGAAGATCATTTGAAGACATACCGACACTATAATTAGACACTTCTACTTCACACCTCCGTAACAATAAACTGTCTATAATATTGTAATTTTATTGTATTTATTTATTTATTTATTTGCTTTTGCTTGATTCCCATTTTCATGCAGCCAGTGTCAAGGCTGATTTCAAGGATTCGAGAGATCATTGTTCTGGGAATCTGAAGATGCTCTTTGGAGGCCAACGTTACCCTGTCTGTAAAGAATCCCTGATCAACACTGATGTCCGAAACACCATCTGTAAGGAGCTGCAATGTGGAAAGACTGGAGAGACTCTGGAATTCTTTGGACCTTTGCCACAAAGTAAAGTTGTGTCACTGAATTGTCCTGCAAACAGCAACAAGCAGGCAGACTGTAACATTACTTTACAGGACAAAGGACATTGTTCTCCTGGTGGACTCCAGTGTTCTGGTGAGTCTAAAATGTTCTGATTCCAATAGGCTATATGCATATACGCCATTTTGTTCTACTTCCGGGTGTCTTTCGACTTCCTTCACAGGTGTTACCGATGATACTAATGAAGGGTCTGTTCAATTCTGGTCAAACAGAGTCAGGGTGCTGATATTGTGCATGTTGGCTCACTGGAAACACTGCTACACCAGTGGGTCTCAAAGTGTCCTTGAGTGGGTTCCAAATGTCCCCATACAGGTGTGTAACTCTGAGAGTGTACAAATGGAAGCAAATGGACCCGCAAAGGTCCATTTGCTTCCATTTATTGATTCCATTTGTACAGAGTTATGGGGGTCCTTGAAATTAAAGAACCACTGTACAATAAATCAAACAGAGCCTTCATTAGTATCATCAGTAACACCTGTGAAGGAAGTCGAAAGACACCCGGAAGTAGAACAAAATGGCGTATATACATAGAGCCTATTGATTAATTTATTTTTGTGTTGTAGAACAGTAGTTCTCAAACTGTTTTGACTGCAGTACCCCCTGATTTCTGAAGCCGAGTACCTCCTTCAACTTACAACACCATTTGGCTTAGAAATATTGACATCAAAAGTCCAGCTCCAAAGCCAATATGTTCAAAATAAAACAGCATAATGGAAAATCACGTCTTTTACAGTTTCTAGTCAAGTTATTGATGTAATTTGGTTTAACAATTTACAGATGAGCAGGTTCACACAGTCTGTCAATGTTTTTTTAACCAGTCCATAACAGTAAAATACACATTGCCATTTTCTAGTTTTTCCTCATGTACCCCCTGCAGTACCCCCATGTACCCCTAGGGGTACACATACCCCCATTTGAGAAACACTATTGTAGAGGTGCTGTGTAACATTACAGTAACAGTCCATTAATTACAGCTTTGTCAAAATTTTGCCTCTTGCAGACTACATTCTTATGTGGACCTGCCAACGTGCTGCTACAAACTATTGAATATACCTGCTGCTTTTTATGATATGTGTAGATATCATACATTATGCTTTCATCTTTCCCTTCTGTTTCCTTCCTTTCCTTGCTCTCCCTCTTTACACCTGTACACATGTGATGTGACAATACATTTATTTATTATAATGTATTATTGAACTGAATCAATATTGTATCTGTCCCTGCTACTTGTCTTGCCAGACTGGCAGAAGATCAGACTCCAAGGTTCAACAGAGCCTGGAAGAGCCTCTGGAGGAGATGTGTTTGTTCACAGTAAGAATGGTTCCAGGATGCTCTCCAACCACAGCTGGACAGAAACAGAGGGAGAGAAACTGTGCCGTCATCTCAACCTTGGAGGATATAAAAACCATACAGCATCAGCAGGTTCTTCTGCTATGTGGGAGAAGAGCTTCAACTGCACTGATGTTGAGGAACCAAAGACCATCTGGGACTGTGAGAGAGACCAGAGACCCTCCAGGAACCAAGGAGTCCATCTCCAATGCAACGGTAATACAATAATTACTACACAGTCAAATCCAAAAATCCAAAATGCACTTAAATTAGTCTCTCCATTTTTACACATAGATATTAATTTACTGTCAGGTGACGTACGCCTCCGGGCTATTTAAAGTAGATGTTTTGGTATTTATTTTTGATTAAGATTATGCTTATGATAATTACTATTACCGTATGCTTTATATTACATCTATCATGTAAAGCAGCCCTGGGCAATATGCGGCCCGGGGGCTGTATTTGGTTCACTCTGGCCGGCCCTTGTAGGGCAAATTACAAAATAAACATGTTTCTTTTATGTTACCTCATGCATGGACTAACGCTGCATTTCTTTTTTTTTTACGTTTTTTATTCACGTACAAATGGACGCAATGCGTACATCAGGTCTAGACCTCAATGTGTACAATGCTGAATCTGTTGATAGCTCTGAAAAAATATTACATAAATATTAAAGTAAATGATTTGAATGACACCTCAATGCGACTCCAGATAACATATTTGCTTCAGACTCATCAGATATGTGTGGTTGTTGGATTTGTGGATTTTGTTTGTTTGTTTTTGTTGATTTGTGGATATTTGATTTCTGTTTTCCCAGAAAACCCTGTGGTTAGACTGGGGTCATCATCAGAGAGATGCTCTGGTTTGGTGAGGATCGATAACAGCCCGGTGTGCGGCGATCATTGGGACCTCAAACACTCACAAATAGTTTGCCAAGAGCTGGGCTGTGGCGATGCTCTCTACTTTGAGACAAGTAGATTGTCATATGACAGGTACCATGTCCGTTGCCACGGCTCTGAGTCCATACTGGGACACTGTGAGACAGAGAGGGGCCGGTGTGACCTGGGGGTGTCTGTCTACTGTAGAGGTAAATGATTCTGATAAGATTCTCTTCTGGTAACTAGCCTATAATATATAGTCCACATGTCCACACTCCTTTGTGGTATTTGTCACAGTATATTTCCATACACAGTGAAATGAGGTATATCTGCATTTAACCATCCTAACTATCAGCAGCAGTGAGCACTATAGGGGCAGAGTCTTGGAGAGCAGTCAGGGGTTAAATTAAACGTTACAGTTTCACAACACTTTATAGCCAGCCCATTATTACTTCCTGCAAAAGCTTTTACGTGCAATACAAAATAAAATCTAACCAAAGAATATCACTACATTTAATAATGAATCAATCAATGATAAACCACATACTTGTTTCCTAGACAAAATGGGTTGAAAGTGTGAAATAAATTAAAAATGTAATTTGAACCCTTCAGAGCCCAAGGTAGTGTTGCTGAAGAATGGAACGTCCTGTTCTGGCCTGGTGGCAGTAGAGCATGCTGGGAAGGACTACTGGCTCTCAGGAGCCAATGAGACGTGGAAGCGCGCTGCTGATGTGCTGTGTCAACAGATGCATTGTGGGAAAGCCACTGACGTCACCCGGTTCCCTCATGTTCCTTCTGAAGAACCTGGAGAAGGAATGGAGAATGAAACTTGGAGTGAGTCCTACAACTGTTCCTCCACAGAGACATCACTCTTTGACTGTCCAAAGGACAACACATCCTCATCCAATCAGAGCATCGCTTTGGTGAAGTGTTCAGGTAATGAGTTTTAAATGTTACTGCTCTGTCTTTTTTTTTTACAAACTAAAAAAGAAAAAATATATATATATATTTTTTCTGATTTAAGTGGTTTGAGCTCTTAGCTTTTCCGTCATGTTTATATCACATTTATTGTCCTGTTCATCATCACAACTTAATTTCTCTCCCAAAACATTCACAATGACATCCAGTAATCAACAGAACATAGTTTGATAACACCTCCTTGTTACTTATCATTACATTTTCAACAGGTACAATAAATGCATCCCTGACAGAGCATTGTTGGGGGACAGTTCAGGTTTGCACCCATGCAGGCTGTGGGGGTGTGTGCGCACACACCTGGACTGATGCCAATTCTGAAATGCTGTGTAAAGACCTGGGCTGTGGACATGCCTTTACGGACATCGACCAGAACATTGAGGGGACAGTGAGCATCCTGGCAATGTACCCCACCAAACACACCTCCAACCTGACTGACAGCGTCATCGTGAAACATCCCGATCTGCCCTGCTCCAACAAACCAGCTGTTGTGTTTTGCTCGGGTAAAGGATTATTTAAAGAAATACTCACAACTACATTTAGAATATGTACACATTGTTTTGTTAGCAGACTGTTTTAAGTTCTTGTTGTTTTTATCTGCTTTTATTTCACACCTTCAAAACTTGGATTAGTTTAGATTTTGGTGAAATTCAATGACTGTCTATTAATCAAACATCAATCGTACAAGTAACATTAAGTTATCACTGTGTTTGTTTTTCATACTTTGATAATTGATAATGTTTCCATGCAGCCAGTGTCAAGGCTGATTTCAAGGATTCCAGAGATCATTGTTCTGGGAATCTGAAGATTCACTATCGAGGCCAACGTTACCCTGTCTGTAAAGAATCCCTGATCAACACTGATGTCCGAAACACCATCTGTAAGGAGGAGCTGCAATGTGGAGAGACTGGAGAGACTCTGGAATTCTTTGGACCTTTGCCACAAAGTAAAGTCGTGTCAGGACTGACAGACCGTAACATTACTTTGCAGGATGAAGGACATTGTTCTCTTGGTGGCCTCCAGTGTTCTGGTATGTCTGAAATACTTTGTTCTGTTTTCCAATTGATGTAACCATTATGTAATGTAGAGGTAATGTGTAGCAGTTAAATGACTTATTTAGTCCAGAAAAATTGTGAAAGTGGACTGTTGTAGGTTACAATCTCTTGAACTTAGACAATCGTCTCTCCCTGCTACTTGTCTTGTCAGACTGGCAGAAGATCAGACTACAAGGTTCAACAGAGCCTGGAAGAGCCTCTGGAGGAGATGTGTTTGTTCACAGTAAGAATGGTTCCAGGATGCTCTCCAACCACAGCTGGACAGAAACAGAGGGAGAGAAACTGTGCCGTCATCTCAACCTTGGAGGATATAAAAACCATACAGCATCAACAGGTTCTTCTGCTATGTTGGAGAAGAGCTTCAACTGCACTGATGTTGAGGAACCAAAGACCATCTGGGACTGTGAGAGAGACCAGAGACCCTCCGGGAACCAAGGAGTCCATCTCCAATGCAACGGTAATACCAATTATTAAGTAACCCAATCACAAGAGGAAATGTTGTCATTGTACATTGTTGGTTTGTTGCAGACACGTTTAACATCATGGTTTCTTGACAACCAAGAAAATAATAATAGTTGTGTTGCATTTCAACGTTTAGGTTTATGGTTAAGGTTAAGATTCAGATTAGGTTCAGGGTTTGTTTGATTGACTCAACATTCTGTATTTATAAGCAAGTTCACATGCAACATATTCGGGATTAAAAACGTTTGCGCAATGTACAGCGACAATGTTTACTCATACAGTCAAATCCAAAATCCCCAAAAGTACATACATTTTTAAAAATTCTGAGATAAATGAATGCACAGCATTGTACAAAAATGTTATTTAAAGACAGTTTCCTTTAATTAATGAGTCGAACATTATTGGATTAGGATTACTTATTAGTAGCCTGATTTCAGACTCTGCGCTGGAGCTTGAGTCTGACATTGTCCCATTGACAAGAGATTTCAAAGGGGAGGGGATTTAAATTTTGAAATTCCCAATCACAAGAGATCTGGTGGGAGGGGTTGTGTTTGACTTGTGTACACAAAAAATTTCCCCATCCCCCTCCCCTCTATGACAGGCACCAAACAGGTCATTGTCTTTTATCATTGATTAGAGAGAATCACTAACGAGCTATTGACACTTGTATGGCTCAATCAATGACTACAGTTCATAACCCTTTTGAAGTTTAAAGGGAGCAATTAAGAACTCTGGTGAGCCACCCCTCCCGCCACTGTTTCTGTTGATTTTCAAAAGTTAGACCCACCCCTCCTCCATCTTGCATTTATTTCATTGGTTGGTGCGCCAAGACACAGACAGAAAGAGGCACGTCATATGCCAACTCCAGACCAAGAGAAGCAGTCCACTCAGAGAGTGGGCGGGTCTATTGGCTGGAGCCAGGCAAACTTATTAGGCCTTGTCAGTCACACTTGATAAACAGTTGTTTGAAGGATGATTTGAGTGACATTTGTATGGGACCCCAGAAACTGTTTATTTCAGACTCTGTGGTTGTGGGATATGTTTTTAGTTTGTTTGTTTGTTTCTTTAATTCGTATGTACTGTATGTTTTCCCAGAATCCCCTCTGGTTACCCTATCAGGTAACTGCTCTGGTGAGGTTCAGATGGATGGTATCCCAGTGTGCAGCGATCACTGGGACAACAAACACTCACACATAGTTTGTCAAGAGCTGGACTGTGGCAACGCCTTACTCTTTAAGACCAAGGGAGGAACCGGGTCAGATGGTCATCATGGTTACCACGTCCGCTGCCATGGCTCTGAGTCCAACCTGTGGCAGTGTGAGACGGAGCGAGGGCGGTGTGATGGAGAACTGCTGTCTGTCTACTGTACAGGTGAATATCTGTGATAACTGCCACTATTCTGGTAGCTTTTCATAAAGATCTTCCTGGGGAAAAGTGTCTGTTTGATGAGTAGATATGAATCTTTGAGCCACCTTTGCATTAGAATATCCAGTAGAATATCTAGGAATTATTATGCTTTATTGTTTATGTAAGTTTTATCTGTTACTGTTGTTTTATTTAGCAAATTACATCTATGAATTATTTTATAACAGAGGCTTTGTTTATATGAATAAATAAGCTATCTCTATTAGGATCTTGTACATCTAATCCATTAATGTATTCCCTAGTTCCAATCCATGAATGTATTCCCTAGTTCCAAGACGTGCAGGGGCGCTGGAAGTGGGGTGCTGAGGGTGCTGCAGCTCCCCTGGTGGTGGGGAGGAGAAAAAATAAAAAATTTGATTAAGAAAAATATTTTTTTCGATTTCTTTTTTTTTCTTTTTTTTTTTTATATATATATTATATACACAAACAAGACCATATTAAAACAATAATGTATTTGGCTTTGGGGAATAAATATGTTGAAAAAAGGTGTTGGAGCGTTCCTTTCGAATCTTAACAAACAGGTGTTTCATACGAAACACTTGTGTTTGATTATCACATGGTCACCTAATCACATGCACCTGGCTTGCCACCTCCGGTCGGAAGGGAAGTTGACTGTTGTTGTTGACAGTGAGGAGAGACAAGCGATAATGGCACAAAAACGAATCAGTGATTTTTTCAGTTCAAAACCTCCCACCAAATCGTCTAAGATTCAACTTGAATCTGATGATATCAACAATGAAGAAGATAGTTTTTCTATCTTGCCCAGCGATGAAAACAACAACCAAGCTGCCTGCAGTAGCACCACCACCACTGCAGACCGTGGAGATGGATCTGCAGCCCCAGGGGGAGCCACATCATCATGCAGCACAAGCAGCAGCCAACACCGGCGGAAAGGCCCGCCGGACCGGCAGCCCGACTCCGAGGCCGCGGCAGAGGCCGAGCCCGAACCCCTGTTCCCGGATCCCCCAGTGGAGGAGGAGGAGCACCCGCTCAGTCCACTGTCTGTTGCGGGAATTGACGAGCCTTGTCAGCCAGCCATGATTTTTCCTGGGAGGAAATTTGGAACTGAAACTTTTGCCCGGTCATTCCAAAAGAAATGGTTCACCCAGTGGAAATGGTTGCATTATGATGCTGATAGAGATGCTGTCCTGTGCTTTACCTGTTGCAAAGCCATAGAAAGGGGAATGAAACATAGTGACAGTAACACCAGTTCGTTTTTAAGGGGAGGCTTTGCTAATTGGAGGAAAGGAACTAATAAATTTGGTGTGCACGAATTGTCTGATATTCATTCAGACTCTGTCAGGATGATGGCGTCATTAAACAGGACCCCCATTAATGCGATGCTTTCAGATCTTGTTTCAAAGGACCAAGAAACGGCCCGAACAGTATTGGAACTTTTATTTAGGTCCATACGATTCCTCAGCAGTAATGGACTTCCACTGAGAGGGCACGAGCACAGAGGTGGAGTTCTTTGGAATTATATGATGGAGCGCACATATAATCTACCACAATGTCGCGAGTGGCTACAGAGACGAGACAACTGGATGTCTGACACTATTCAAAATGAGATCCTGGAAATCCTCGCTCATGCCGTTCAAAGACATATTGTGAAAGAAGCGAGCGAGAGCTCTTTCTTTGGGTTAATTGCAGACGGGACCACAGATATCACGTCATCAGAGCAGTTTTCCTGTTGTTTACAGTATGTCAATTCACAACTGGAGGCAGTTAACGTTTTTCTGGGATTTTACAATGCGCCTGATTCAACTGGGGGAACGCTTTTTTCCTGTATTAAGGATATTTTTCTTCGCTTGAACTTGCCACTGGAGCGTTTAAAGGGATTTTGTTTTGATGGCGCTGCCAATATGTCAGGGCGCATATCAGGTGTGCAAGCTAAACTCAAAGAGCAGTGCTTAGATGCACTATATGTGCACTGTGGTAATCATTCATTGGATTTAGTTTTACAAGAAGTGGCGAGGGACGTTCCTATTGTGGCAGACACGTTAAACTTTGTACAGGCCGTCTCAGTGGTGATAGGGGAGTCATCAAAGCGCAAGTCACTGTTCCAGTCATTGTTCGGTGGGGATGATGTGATCTGTCAGTTGTTGTCATTGTGCCCGACAAGATGGGCTGTGCGCTCACCGGCCATTTCACGAGTCATAACCTCATATCCAACCTTGTTGGAAACACTAAAAATATTGGAGAAAGATAAATCGGTCAGAGGAGATGCTCGCTCAAAGATAGCCGGCTTATACAAACAAGCTAGAAAAGGCAGAACATACTTTGGACTTTTGTGTTGCGAGGCTCTTTTTTCGCCATGTGAAAATGTAGCCAAGTCTCTACAAAGTGAAAAGGCAAGCGCGAAGGGAACAAAGGAGACTGTTACTGCGTTAAGAGGGCGCATGCAAGAAAAGAGGAAAGATAGCTTTGTCAAGGAGATGTGTTCCAAAGTCACCACTTGTGCACAAAACAACAATCTGAAAATGCCCCTTCCTGCACGAGCCAACAGAACACCTGCTCGTTTTAGGGATACAGAGGCGACAGAGGACCTGGTGACAGACGTGGGAGAGACGCAGTGGAGGCGTGAGTTCTATGAGGCCTTAGATATTGTGACAACCGAGCTAGATCGTCGTTTTGACCAAGAGGGAATGACAGTTGCTGCCATGAGAGAGCAAACCCTTATAGATGCTGCACAGGGAGTCTATACAGCATTGAATGTGGATGTTGCTGTAAAGCTCCCCGACCAGATTGACAGAGAGCGTCTCCATTCGCAGCTCACGTTGCTAGGCGACCTCTCCAAATCAGAGAAAAAAAAAATCAAGACAGCTCAAGATGTAGCTAGATTCGTCGGAAGACTGCACCCTCAAACGAGAGAATCACTCAGAGAAGTGGAAAAGTTGATAGAACTTTGTCTCTGTCTACCTGTCTCTGCTGCTTCCTCTGAGAGGACATTCTCCACTCTGCGCCGCCTAAAGACATGGCTGAGGAATACGATGACCCAGCAAAGGCTAACACATATGGCAGTACTGAACACCCACAGTGAAATCCTTGATGAACTGGACCTACAGCCACTGGTTAAAAGATTCATTGCCAACACGCCAGAAAGGAAATCTACATTTGGAGTCTTCAAATAGGTAAGCCTATTCATTATATTTTTCTATTGATGCGAGTTCTGCCGCTGTGCAATCTATTTTATTTTATTTTATATTATGTGTTTGTAATTGGTCCCCTTTGTGTTAAAGTGTGTGTGTGTGTGTGTGTGTGTGTGTGTGTGTGTGTGTGTGTGTGTGTGTGTGTGTGTGTGTGTGTGTGTGTGTGTGTCAATGAATGCTTTTATAGGCTACACTGGCTCTTTAATTTCCATTATGTGGGTCAAACTGACAGCTGACACACTGGTGTGTGTGTGTGTGTGTGTGTGTGTGTGTGTGTGTGTGTGTGTGTGTGTGTGTGTGTGTGTGTGTGTGTGTGTGTGATGGTTTTGTATTTGATCTTGATCGTTCTGTTTGAAGTGTGATTGAGGCTGGAAGTGGCTGTTTTCTCCTGGACACTGATTGATTGCGCTCTCCTTGCAGACGTTGCGTGTGGTCTTGTCTAGACTAGAAGATCAAGATGGCTTTGTGAAGCAACAGTGAAGATAGCTGCTGTCTGCTGAGGCCAGCAGCACCAGTGGAAGACGGAATCTTCATCTTGTTGTGACGTTATTATAGGTTATGGGTTAATGCAGTGGAGTCTGTCTATTCTCATTGTCAGTTTATTGTCACACGCGGCTCCATTCTAATTCTTCCCCCGCTAGAAGCAAGCGTCAATGCTGTTTGTGTGTTAATTCCAGCCAGCCATAGCTTGTGCTTGTGACTAAATAATAACTGCATTGGATCAACATTAATGTTGTTGGCTGTCACAATTAATGGGGTTTTGTTTAATGACGCTTTTACATGGCGATTGTCACTCAAATAGTTGTGATTATTCAATAATCACATTATTGTCATGTTATTGTTGAATATTACTGTTGCATTCTTTTATTTGTAGCCTGTGGCACAATTTTGTTTTAAAATAAATCCTGCTTTGATGGCACACCAAAGTCTATTTATTTGAGAACTAGAAACTCTGTAGGCTCATTGTTGCAAACTAACACCGTTGTATATGGGTCTGTGTGTGTGCGTGCGTGAGTGCTGCGTTGCGCTGCGTGCCTAAACTATACAGCTCCGTTTTGCAGAGAAAATAAGCACCCGAAATCGTAATAAAAATCACTAAAAACCTGATAAAACCCGCCATTTTTTCGGCCTTTGGCCGGCCGCAAGATTTACTCCATGCTCAGCTCCCCTGGGGATTTGGAGCTTCCAGCGCCACTGAAGACGTGATATGAGACATCAATTACAATAGATTACAACATATTTTCTTCTTTTAGTGCATGGATAATGATCCTAGTTTTCATGTACTTGTTACTGTTACAGGTGATTAAAGCGAGTGTTTATTGTAACTTGGTACATGTGAATAAAACAGGTGTTCGTTGTGACTTGTTCCAGGTGGCATTGAGTTCATTACCACAGAGGAGTGCAGAGGCACTCTGAAGGTCCAACATGGAGATCAGTGGGAGCATCACGTGTGTCCCCTGAATCTAACAAAGCACTTCAAGAACCTGCTGTGCAGGCAGCTTGGATGTGGTGATGCCATGGAGGACTTTAAGACACACCTGAATCACACAGAGGAGGTAAACACCTTTCCTGTTTGCTTTAAGAAGAAGAACAATACCTCAGATTAATATAACGCCTGTCCAAGTGAAAGTTCCTTGACACACAGGAAAAAAAACTCAAAAGCTAAAAGACGTTTTGATTTTAGGACCTGGAGACGACCCTGGATTGTACCAGCAAGATGTTGGACATCAGAGATTGTGTCAGCCTGCAGTCTTGTGAGAAAGTCACGCCGGCTGAGATCTATTGCGAAGGTAGGCCTACCAAACCTGCTTTCATGTCAATCTATTGCGAAGGTAGGCCTACCAAACCTGCTTTCATTTAAATCTATTGTGAAGGTAGGCCTACTAAACCTGCTTCCATATCAAACTATTGTGAAGGTACCAAACCTGTTTTCAGGATTCATGTGTCACAAGCTTGTAGATCGGCTGTTTCACCACTATTTGTAATATTTATGGCTTGAAGTAGTTAAAATGTTGAGTCACATTGTGAGCTTGTGGATCGACTGTTTAATTTTCGTTGAATGTTTGCCTATTATGACATGTCTAAAATACAGACTCTAAGTTCCATGTTGTTGATCACCTGATTTCAGCTCTTCTCACATCTGATGGCCTCCCTAGGACCACTGCTGTCCTTGTGGTTGTTCTAACCCTGGTTCTCATCTGCCTCTTCCTGAGACTGTTCACTGTTCACTGTGAGTCACTTGATGTTATAATATATGAGAAGGCTCTTCACTGTTCACTGTGAGCAACTTTATATTTTAATATATGAGAAGACTCTTAACTAATTTCCTGCTATCCCCGTCGAAACCGGAGATTTCCCACTGTACCGCCCTGCCATGCCTGTAGATCCCGGAAATGTAATTAGCTTTAATCATTATGAAACAATTAAAAGTATGATCGCTGTATATAGCCGATTCGGACTCTTTAGTCCTAACTGGATCCTAACTGTATCCGGCCGTATTTTCGGTTTTGACCGGATCTAGGTTTCCGTATCCGGTCTAAGGCCCAATCATAGCTCCGCTCCCATAGGTTTGCATTGTAAACAAGGAAGCTGCCTGCACGGCTATAACATGGTCTTTTTTCACATGGATTTCTTTATTTGGAAGCTGTTATGATTCTTTTACCCGCCTGGCATATGATCTGCGCACATATTGTCTGCTATGTGCTCGAACGTGCCCTCGCAGGACATAGAGCACAGCTCAGCGTTTTACAGTTTTTTCAGTAAACAGTGGCAGATACAGCGGATACACGGATATTTCTATTTCCAATGGGATTGTTTTTTTTCCCGAAAGCTGTGTACCGGTCTGCAACGCTCGTACATGTTAAATGCACAGATTGTGTGCGATGCGTGCCCACGTTAAAAGGTAAGGACAATTTGGCAGTTACTGAGTTCAGGCTATGTTTAAAATGGCAGAGAAAAAGTTAAATCCATCCATCCATCCATCTTCAACCCTCAGGGAGTATACCGAGGCGTTTCCAAGCCAGTTTGTGATAGAGTTCTCGCATTCTTCCCGAAACCGACCCTACCTGACGTTTTAGGATCTGTTGAGAGCTTTAAACCTCATTGTAAACGTGACTAATCAATTGTTACAATGACATAAAATATAATACCAATTAATATTAGTGAGGGGGAGAAATAATCGACCGAAGCTTCCAAACTTTTTGTGGGCAGTTTATTATGTTTCTTCTTTCTTTCTTTTTATACATTCTTGCACCAGTGATGTTCTAACTCTGTTGTTATTTAGTAAGAACATATTCACCAGAAGAAGTGAATGAAGAGGTTGAATACGAGGAAATTGGCATGACTGCAAACGAAAGGAGAGCATTGGGTCTTCCTGGTGAGTGGTATTTATACGTATAGGCTATACTTATTACTAGCGCAAGCAGAGCGCGCAAGTACTGTAATTGGCTGGGTATATATGTATGTTTGACTGGGTGTTTTGAAGTTGCCTGGTTAATAAACCACCACCTGGCGGTAGTGGTGTTGTAGTACGGTCTGGAACCGATCCATTGAGATTCTATTTCCTCAACCAGCTTCAAGGGTTGGCTAATCAGGGTTGTATGCTTGAGGCACGTGGTTTGGGGCTCGCGTCACTAGGCTTTAGCCCGCCCCCCAGAAATGAAAGCTCTTCCTGAAATTCCAGACTCTCTTCCCAAAACAAAGTGTGTGAGAGAGGCTGGCAACGCCAGGCAAGTTTTGAAGACCGTAGCCCTGAAATGGCTGGGATTCTGGGAATATATGTAGGTGTCCCCCTACAGCCAATGAGGGACCAGCATTCCTGGTGATGATGTCAGCAGAGTTTGGTGTAAGAGCACTCTTGGTAATAATGTCTTCATTAATGGGCGAAGACATTAGGGACATGAGGCCAGCAGTGCACACCTCGTGGTGCACTCTGCTTGCGCACAAGTAGGCCATGTGTGGCCTGCTTGAGCGTGAAGCACAAGTTGGCACCTCGACAGAGTGCTGTTCTAGTTAGTATTATTATTACGGAATATGTTCATCAGACATGTGTTAGTGTATGATACGCATTCATAAAACTCAGTTCGACTGATGATTTCGACTGTTCGACTGATATAATTTATATTATCATTATTATTATACAATTATTATATTGTCATTTGCAGACATAAGACTCAGACGGAACCTTGGAGTGAGTTCTTCCTCCTCCTCCTCCTCGGATGATGATGATGAAGAGAGTGTCATCCCCAAGCCAGACCCATGCTATAGCAATACTCAACCTGCAGGAAAGTTTGGAGTTACTGTACTATAATTTATACTGTTATTAAAACACTACTATAATATATACTGTATTATAACACTACTGTACTATAATTCATACTGTTATTACTAGTAAGACACCTGAGGATGGAATGCAACCTCGCCCTTGTGCCAATTCTTGACTATCTGGCCAACCACAGCGTTTCTCTGACGATTCTAGTTGTTGTCATTCTGGGGGGATTCATTCTGGTTTTTTTCATGTTTTTGTGAGGGTATCAACCCTAGGAGACACGGGGAGAACATGCAAACTCCACACAGAAAGGCCCTAAACATGGAGATGTGGAGAACACTATATATGGAGATAGTCCAGTCCATCATGTCATATGGGACTACCGTCATAGACAGTAGCCATTGTTAGGCCGGAGTCAATGGCTGTCTGTCTGACTGTCTGTACAGGAAGTGATGTCACATGACATACTTTTTATGCCCATATATGAGTCATTCTGTACCACATCTCCATGTTTAGGCCAAACAGGTTCGCTCCATTTCTCCATGTATAGGTCCAAATGCCCAACGTCGAGCTTGACAAGGAGGATACCGCACATTACCTCATCCACCCTTTCTTCTCTCTCCTTTTGGTATCTTCATCCTCCTCCTGCTTTTCCTTCTTTTATATTCTTCTCTTTTTTTGTCTTTCTTAGTCTTGTGTATCCTTCTCTTTTTTTAGTCTTTTGTGTAGACGCCCCGTACAGGAAGTGATGTCACAACTCGCTGACATCACACTGACATCACTCCCTGTACAGAAGGAAGGTTACAGAAGGAAGGAAGGTCACTCAAGTGACAAGGTTTTTCAGGGTAAATGCGACCTTCGGTCGCAATAACGCTACTGTACTGTAATTTATACTGAAAATAATAATACCAACATTGGTGTGTGTGTGTGTGTGTGTGTGTGTGTGTGTGTGTGTGTGTGTGTGTGTGTGTCTACAGATAGTGTGATCTATGAGGTGGAAGATCCACGGGAGGTCTATGATGACGTGGACACAGGTCCTGACAGACAAGGTATAGTGTGGTTGTATATGTATGTATAGTTTATATGTACTATAGCCTATATATTGTCATGTGCAGCCATAAGGCAAGGATACAATTCACAGCAAGTAAGCCTTACCAAGCCACTAGTAGGCTACACCCCCTGGACATGACACTAGCATGTCACTAGTAGGCTACACCCCCTGTACATGACACTGGCATGTCACTATTAGGCTACACGCCCTGGACATGACGCTAGCATGTCACTAGAAGGCTACACCCCCTGGACATGACACTAGCATGTCACTAGTAGGCTACACCCCCTGTACATGGCACTATTAGGCTACACCCCCTGGACATGACGCTAGCATGTCACTAGAAGGCTACACCCCCTGGACATGACACTAGCATGTCACTATTAGGCTACACCCCCTGGACATGATGCTAGCATGTCACTAGTAGGCTACACCCCCTGGACATGACACTAGCATGTCACTAGTAGGCTACACCCCCTGGACATGACACTAGCATGTCACTATTAGGCTACACCCCCTGGACATGACACTAGCATGTCACTAGAAGGCTACACCCCCTGGACATGACACTAGCATGTCACTATTAGGCTACACCCCCTGGACATGACACTAGCATGTCACTAGTAGGCTACACCCCCTGGACATGACACTAGCATGTCACTAGTAGGCTACACCCCCTGGACATGACACTAGCATGTCACTAGTAGGCTACACCCCCTGGACATGACGCTAGCATGTCACTAGTAGGCTACACCCCCTGGACATGACGCTAGCATGTCACTAGAAGGCTACACCCCCTGGACATGACACTAGCATGTCACTAGTAGGCTACACCCCCTGGACATGACACTAGCATGTCACTAGTAGGCTACACCCCCTGGACATGACACTAGCATGTCACTAGAAGGCTACACCCCCTGGACATGACACTAGCATGTCACTATTAGGCTACACCCCCTGGACATGATGCTAGCATGTCACTAGTAGGCTACACCCCCTGGACATGACGCTAGCATGTCACTAGTAGGCTACATCCCCTGGACATGACGCTAGCATGTCACTAGTAGGCTACATCCCCTGGACATGACGCTAGCATGTCACTAGTAGGCTACATCCCCTGGACATGACACTAGCATGTCACTAGTAGGCTACATCCCCTGGACATGACACTAGCATGTCACTAGTAGGCTACACCCCCTGGACATGACACTAGCATGTCACTAGTAGGCTACACCCCCTGGACATGACACTAGCATATCACAGGGACTAAAATCTGCAGTGGTGTTGGGATAAATGTAAGCTCTTTCAAGTTGTTATGTGTTTGAGTTGTTGTGTCCGTGTGTCGTTTTCATTTTGAACGCAGCATCCAAACCAGAGGGGGCAGCACTCACACAGAAGGACACCGGAGATTCGTCCTCCTTGTCTTACGATGACATCGGTGAGGAGGAAGTGAGCGTGGTCCACAACTCACAGCCCCGCTCCATCAGTCCTCAAGCTGCTGCTCAATGTGGAGACACTGGTAAAACTAGGGGGCTGTTTCATGAAAGCAGAATTAAATAAGGAAGGATTTAAGCCAAATCCATGTTTGACAAAGCCTGCTCCGGACAGCCTTGTTTATTCCGTTTTACTAACGCCAAGCCAGGCTGAGAAGGAGCGACTTTGTCGAGTCTGAATCGTAAAGCCAGGCTGAATGCGTGTTCCCGTATTCCTAACATGTGCGGTTAGGGTTAGAGGGTTAGTAATGGGGAGTGTCCGAAGAATGCAACGTCGGAGTAATGCGTGCCTTCACAGCTAAATCTCCATGTTAACTAATGTGGCATTGCTTTCATGAAACTTAGTCATGTCTAAATATATCCGGTTTAACTGGATAAATTATCTTGAGAGATAACTCACCTTTCATGGAACCGATTCATGGCTGATCCTGGATAACTCAATCCAGGATATCTGATAAATTCTAACTTAATGCCCAATCTAGTTTTCACGAAACAGGCCTCTGTGTGAAAGAACATCATTAATAACAACAATAATAATAATGAAATAATAACTACGGTATTTGAAATGGAATTAAGTGTGTGTGTGTGTGTGTGTGTGTGTGTGTGTGTGTGTGTGTGTGTGTGTGTGTGTATACATACAGATAGTGTGATCTATGAGGTGGAGGATCCACAGTCGGTCTATGATGACGTGGACACAGGTCCTGACAGACTGGGTATGAATCCTATTATATCTCTAACACCAGTAAGACTCCCTAATCGGGAGATAAGCGACCGTCAGGTTGCAGCGTGATGTTAGGCCAAAATGTGTAGGAGCAGTGGCCAAAAATGAGTTTGAATTAATCGGCCAGATGGTGGCGCTATTTGGGACAGATCCATGTTGATGAGATGAGTGTAGACATACTGTGTACCGATTTGCGTGATTTTAGGGCAAAATCTGTAGGAGCAGTGTCCAAAAATGTCTTTTAAAAAATCGGCCTGATGGTGGCGCTATATGGGACAGATCCATGTTGATGACATGAGTGTAGACATACTGTGTAGCGATTTGCGTGATTTTAGGGCAAAATCTGTAGTAGTGGCCAAAAAATTGTTTTAAAAAATCGGCCTGAAGGTGGCGCTAAATGGGACAGATCCATGTTGATGACATGAGTGTAGAGCAAGTGTGTACCGATTTGTGTGATTTTAGGGCAAAATGTGTAGGAGCAGTGTCCAAAAATGTGTTTGAAAAAATGAAGGTGGCGCTATATGGGACAGATCCATATGTTGATGACATGAGTGTAGACATACTTTTTTAGGGCAAAACATTTATAGTCCGAGCGTTTCAGGCAAACATTGTGCACTTTATGAAAGAAGCATGAAATTTGGCACACAGTTACTTAGAACATGCCATATGGAACATTCCAATCAAAGTTGCTCTCATAGACTTTACAATAGAGTCAAATAAATACAAAAAATAAATATGCTTTAAGTAGCATGTGAGGGGTCAAACTAGCTGTTATTCGGGATTCTGAATCCAATGCAAGCATTTGTTTTGCACAGAAAACATTCCTTTCCAAGAAACGGCCGCCACTAAACTTTGAAAAGTGATGACTCATCACTAAACCATAGATTTATGGGGTCCGTTTTTAGCCCAAGGAATGTTTTTCCTGCAAAACAAATGTTTGCATTGGATTCAGAATCCCCAAAAACACCCAGTTTGACCCCTTACATGCTAATTAAAGCATATGTATTTGTTGTATTATTTTACTCTATCCACAAGTTTCCGCGGGAGTTTACTGGAGACTATCAGGACCAAACTTCCGGGTTTAACAGCAGACATACAAGCTCACGTCACGTCGCAGATGCAACCCGTTGTGAGCTTGTAAATCGGCGCCGGAAGATCGATGCAAACGTTTGCGCAATGCACTATGGGGCGTAGGAAACTCGTGGATAGTAAAGTCTATGAGAGCCCAACTTTAATTGGCTCCCACAAGTTTCCCAAGACAAATCTGCGATGCCCCTATAGCCAAAAATGTTCCATATGGCATGTTCTAACGGTGTGCCAAATTTCATGCTTCTTTCATAAAGTGCACGATTACATCAAAATACTGCCCGAAACGCCTGGACTATTAGGAGCAGTGTCCAAGAATGTGTTTTGCAAGAATCGGCCTCGTGGTGGCGCTAGAAGAGGGCCATGTGAGAATTGATGGGTGGAGGTTGTGGTTTGGAAGGCAAGGATTGTGTGTGCAGAATTTGGCATGGATTGGGGCAGCGGTTGCGGAGATATGAAAAGGGCAAAAGTGTGACGTGTGACAGACAGACTGACAGACAGCTGGTCGAGGTTTTGACAGTAACTGCGACCTGACGGTCGCAATAAAGAGTTTACATGTTGGATGAAGCATTTATCAGTTTACAGACTGGGTATGAATCATATTATGCAAACGCCCTTCAAGGGGTGTGAAACCTTTGGCTGATTTTGTAGTTCACTTTCCACTTCAGGTTAAAAAAAAGCAACCCAGCTGCATAAGGCTGACCTTATAGTACACAGTGATGTAAGTAACACAGCTGTATTAGGCTGACCTTATAGTACACAGTGATGTAAGCACCACAGCTGCATAAGGCTGGCCTTATAGTACACAGTGATGTAAGCACCACAGCACCATGCGTGCGTGCGTGCGTGCGTGCGTGCGTGCGTGCGTGCAGACAGTGTGATCTATGAGGTGGAGGATCCACGGGAGGTCTATGATGACGTGGACACAGGAAGTGACATCACAGAGACCACGGTGTGAGGTTTATTGTCACATCACATTAAGAGGTGTAAATAAGCAGCTGGGATAAGTTTTTATGTCAACTCCCTCAGTTCATAGTGTTTTTATGTAAGCTCCCTCAGTTCATAGTGTTTTTATGTCAACTCCCTCTGTTCATAGTGTTTTTATGTCAACTCCCTCAGTTCATAGTGTTTTTATGTAAGCTCCCTCAGTTCATAGTGTTTTTATGTCAACTCCCTCAGTTCATAGTGTTTTTATGCAAGCTCTCTCAGTTCATAGTGTTTTTATGCAAGCTCTCTCAGTTCATAGTGTTTTTATGTAAGCTCTCTCAGTTCATAGGGTTTTTATGTAAGCTCTCTCAGTTCATAGTGTTTTTATGCAAGCTCTCTCAGTTCATAGTGTTTTTATGTAAGCTCTCTCAGTTCATAGTGTTTTTATGTAAGCTCTCTCAGTTCATAGTGTTTTTATGCAAGCTCTCTCAGTTCATAGTGTTTTTATGTAAGCTCTCTCAGTTCATAGTGTTTTTATGTAAGCTCTCTCAGTTCATAGTGTTTTTATGTAAGCTCTCTCAGTTCATAGTGTTTTTATGTAAGCTCTCTCAGTTCATAGTGTTTTTATGTAAGCTCTCTCAGTTCATAGTGTTTTTATGTAAACTCCCTTGAGGAAAAAGGGGAGGGCAGAGGGGGGAAAATCTTTGAAAAATAAACCTTTAAAATACATACATGTACACATATAGAAAAAAAAGAGTAGTATATTAGTTGATTTATATTTCATTATTGAAGAAAACAAATGTAAATGTGTGATTTGATGTATCATGACTTTTTACACAGCAAATATAGCTGGCTTTCAACTGGCAGATTTATATATTTTTATATGATGTTGATGTTGACGAGATTACTGTTTAGTTTTACTCTATGACTTTTACATGATGGTGAAGTTAGATTACTGTAGACCAGTGTTTTCTCAAAATTATAAAATTCCAAGGTCTCCCATTAACCCTGACAGTGTATAAATGATCCCTAACGGGTTCATTTGGTTCCATTTGTACACTGTCAGAGTTACAGACTTGTGTGGGTCCATTTAGACCCCCCTAAAGGAACCCAAAGAGTTCCTGGTATCCACTTTGAAAAACACTGATGTAGACCACTAGACACTTGGATGCAATACATGCCTCTGTCCACAAGAGGGTGTTCTGGTTAGCAGTAGTACTGTAGATACAACAGAATCAGGTTTATTGTCACATTCAACCCATTCTCACTCCCTTTGCTTCACCCTCCCGACGCCGTGTCTTTCTTTCCTTTGCTTCACCCCTGTGAAGTTTTGGGAGTGACTATTGCGTCTAGGAGTCTTAGTACGCATGCGCCGACATGTTTTTACTGGAAGATTTTTCACTGACGGCCGTCACGGGGAATCGAACCCCGGTCTCTGGATTTGTATCTCCATGCTCTACCGACTGAGCTAACGAGAGTGACTGGGAAGTACCTTTTTTTTTGTGCTTTTATCTTTGACAAAACGTGAAATGATAACGTAGTCCCTTCTTTGAGCCACATTCGGAGGCGGAAGCAGTCCCCTGGTCAAGATTTACTATTCTGTCCATAACGGCACGTAATTCGGTAACGCGGCTGAGTCGGCTCATGCGGCGTTCCCACCGCTCGTCGCGGCAACTCGGCTCGCTATCGCTCGCCTCGGTGGCGACTCACGGGGGTCATCGCCGCCTGAGACGGCGCCGCTCCGTCGTTTATAGTGGCGTGAACGGTAGCGACGGGTGGCTGGTAAACCAAGAAGCCTTCAGAGCGTATCGAATCCCGCATCAGGAACTACTTTTTTTTCTTTCTTCTTAGACCACCCAATGCGTCTAACCCTTGAGACATTAGGCAATCCGTCCGCGTCTATGGTGAGAAGCATTCGGTATTTAAGATCGCGTCGGTTGTATGACGCAATAGGGGTGAGAACCTGTTGTCACATTGCATGTTAAGAGGTGTAAATAAGTGTCTGGAATTAATGTTTGTGTAAGCTCCCTCAGTTCATAGTTTATTTTTTCAGGGGTGGGCAGAGAGAGACATTTGAAAAAATAAACCTTTAAAATATATACATGTACACATATAGCAAAACAATTTAGGAAAAAAAAGAAAGAAATAAGAAAAGAAAGAAAAAGAGTAGTAGTAATATATTAGTGTTGATTTCTATTGCATTATGCATTCTTATTAATCAGTGAAGAAAACAAATGTAAATGTGTGATTTGATGTATGATGACTTTTTACACAGCAAATATAGCTGGCTCAACTGGCAAATATATATTTTATATGATGTTGATGAGATTACTGTTTAGTTTGCTGTATGATTTTTATATGATGGTGAAGTTAGATTACTGTTCAGTTTTACTTGCCTTTTATAGATGTTGAAGATAGATTACTGTTCATATCATAATTTGTATAGATGTTAAAGATAGATTACTGTTCATATTATAACTTTCATATGATGTTAATGTTAGATTACTGTTTATATTATAACTTTTATAGATGTTAAAGTTCAGGATAATCAGGTTTCAAGCTTCCTGCTACTGAAACATGAGCTGTCAGTCAGAAAGAAAACCTGTAAACTGACTGCTTCATCTGCATCTGAAATGATATTTACACCTTATATAATGCAATGTTTTATTACAACATGTAATTTTATCATCTGTTTCTATGTAGAGTTTTGCTGTGCTATTTTTATCCTCTTATCATTTAGTCCTGTATATACTGTACTTGCTGTCAGGCAGAAACCTTGGGTCTCCATATTTAAACTTTCTCGTCTTTTTTGACAGATTAATACGTAGTTGTAAAAGAGTTTCTCACAAAAGGAGTGAAAATAGCTGACCTACAAGAAATTGAACTTTTTTTTTTCTTTTTTTCTATTCTAAAATATATTACCAGTAAGACTCCCTAATCGGGAGAAAAGCAACCGTCAGGTCACAGCGTGATTTTAGGGCAAAATGTGTAGGAGCACAGCAGTGTCCAAAAATGTGTTTGAAAAAATGGGCCTGATCTGCGCTATATGGGACAGATCCATGTTGATGAGATGAGTGTAGACATAATATATTAAAACTAATGAAAACATTTATGTTTTGGAGATACAAAGGTTTCCACCCGACAGCAACCAAATAATATTTTCTTTTGACATTTCTTTAAAACTATACTGTGTAAGATGCTCAACTAGTGGTCAGTAGCCCTATAGCAAACCGCGGTCGCGTTCGCGTCTTTCGCCCGTTTTTCGTACCTTCACACCCCCGCGTCTGCCTCCACAACGCCGAGAGCTATCTTTAGAGGGGTCCCTGGTTCCTGTGCGTTCAGGCATTCCGGAGAAACGGACTACTTCACCCTGCCTGGTAGGCGAGATTACCTTTTGAGTAAAGAGACACACGGGCGACTACAAATATGGCGACCCCACTTCAAGATGCGCTGTGATTGGCCGGTAGTGTACCATGTGTGCATGATCGGCGATGTGATTGGGCAACGTATACACAACGTATACAGATGATGCAGATTACGTCATTTTGGCGCGAAATCCGGTCCACGGCCAGGATCATAGAAAACATATAAAGAGAAGGCTTCAGAAGCTGAAAATAACGGAGTGGGTGTTCTAAAACTTTAGCGATTTAACAGTTAGGACAATTTTAAGATTTGTTTTATAAAAAAAGTTACATGGTACAACTTTAAATAATGACAAGTTGACAGATTGCTTTTAATCAATGTATTTTTAATTAACCCAATAAAAATAACAATTGTGTTTGTTACAGTTGGGCTTCTGGTGTTGCATTCACATTTGATTCAGAAGACAAAGTAGCCTTTTGTTCTCTGCAAGCTTTGTAATTCAGGAAATGTGTAATTTCTAAAATTCAAACCATGAATGACATGAACTGGTAAATGATGCATTTATCTAGAGCTTTATTCAAAAGCGCTTTACATAGATTGTGCATTACACTCACCCATTCACACACAGATTGTGCATTACATTCACCCATTCACACAGATTGTGCATACACACATTCATACACCGATGGTGGAGGAAACCATGCAAGGCACCAACCTGCTCATCGGGAGCAGTTACTGTCGGGCTGCTTAAGTCACATCTGCCCATGAAAGATCACGGTGCATCTTGGGAATGGGAGGTCCCCCTTTCTCTCTCTCTCACACTCCTGCAAGGCTGCAACACAAAACTATATTTGGCGTGCGTGTTTGTTTACAATATGGAGAATTATGTCAGTCTCGCAAAATGTGTCTCCCCTGTGTGTGTGTGTGTGTGTGTGTGTGTGTGTGTGCATGCGTGCAGGGGGTAGGGGGGGACGGGGGGGATTAACACCTCCACTTTTTTTGGGTGGGGGGGATATCCCCTCCAGTGTTCAGGACCTCTTTAAATTTTTAAAATCGCTTCATAATTGCCCGATCTATGAGGAATCAATCTGCAGTTTTGCTTTGCTTCATATAGATGCGTGATCGCTGATCGCGATGCGTCATGCCAATTTAGCCAAATAAGAAAAGAAAAAAAGCTCTCGAAGCACTATAGGCTATACATGGCATGTTGACAGCTTTTAGGTCTAAATATGTTTTTTTCGGACACACACATGTACAGTAGGCCTATGTGCTACAGTTCAAGGACATGCAGCAGCCGTCTGGCTGCCATTACCTAGGCGCTGAATTAAGTAATTAAACAGCCCTATTCTTTTACATCTCTGTCATTTTTGGTCTAATTTTACAAATGTAAATTTCTAAATAATAAATGAAATGTATTTATTATTACTGTACTCAATATCAAACTAAATCAGGTGGGATATGTTTTATTTCGTTTAATTAGGCTACTGGTTCCATCAGATTCCCTTTTTTTTGGCAGGAGGCCGCCGTTCCGTAGCCTATTAATTAATAGGCCACTATGCGTCCATTGTTCACTCAACAAGGCCAGCCTATGTCACACTGACACGCTGGCATGAGATGAGAGAGACAAATAGATATGTGGACGTGACAAAAAAAAAGTATTATATTAATATAGCCTTCTCTCTCTCTCTCTCTCTCTTTCTCGCCTTTTTTTCTCTATACGCAAACAATGTCGGTTCTAATAAAACAGACCTTATTGAGTGTGAGATATTTACAAGCATGATATCACTGTGATATGTGAATAAGCATTAGCCCCCCCATCCTCTGGTTTTATGCCAGTTAAATGGAATGACGGACAAGCTTCTGATTGGTGAATGTACCTACAGCGGTCATGCCATCGGTTTCCTCACACGTTTCCATGAAAGCACACCCATGAATAATTTTTCACGTGGTGAGCGCACAATTACGATCATCGCAAATCACATAATCAGCTGCTGAGCGTTATTCATGCGTCAAACGCGATCGTCGGCAGTCGGTATCTCCTTAGCACGGGCGTAATTACCGCCTTCTTAATTGGGCCCTGAGTAGTTCTCATTTCAAGGCGTATTACTGCCCTCTAGAGGCACAGTCCGACCAGTGCAGTGCAGTCAGCTCAGCTCAGCTGTTCTGAATGAGTTTAGTTAATGCAACACGATAGTGACAAGCAGGCAGGCAGTGGCAGAAGGAGACCGTCATTGCAGGTGCTGGACCTGCTGCTGGTGTGTGTAGGCTAGTCTCACATCATTCTCAGTCAAAAAACGATAACGTCGTTCTTTAAATCAAGCAACAATGTAAGTACCTTTGAACAGATGCATAATGGAAATGCAATTTCGTTTGTCAACACATTTTAAGTTACGTTTCCTCTTGTTACTGTGGGGGGGATACAGTAACAAGAAAAAAATGCCTTGAAATCTGTGTAAAACAACTGTGTAATTCAGCTCAAGTGGAGGGGATATGTCCCCCCCTCCTCGGGGCAAAAGTGGGGGGGATATCACCAAAAGTGGGGGGGATACCCCAAAAATTTTCGCGCGCGCTATGCGCGCGCACATACCTCCCAGATGTGTCCCCTTCACTTTTAAAATGCCTCCTGCGCCCCTGTGTGTGTGTGTGTGTGTGTGTGTGTGTGTGTGTGTGTGTGTGTGTGTGTGTGTGTGTGTGTGTGTTTGTGTACGTGTGTGTGTTTCGTTTACCATGTTTGACGGTCGAGCAGTTTCTTTCGGGGGTTACAGATGTGATGATTTTTCGGTGATTATGCTGTCCGAAGCGGCTGACTGACCTATTGAATAGCCTACAGAATGGACCCTATTCACACTATTTCTCAGCAACTTCCTGGTGCTGAAGTCAGCTTTGAAGGGGAGACTAACACAGAAAACGCTGGACTTAAAGCCAACACATAATTATTTCGAACGGTAAAGTAAATTATAATGCTTTGTGCATTTTACTATCTTGTGTTCTTGGTCATGCTAGCTGTATTTTATACTTTACTATTCGGAAATTGCATTAAATTTGCGATTTCTGTGTTAACTCTCTCGGCTTTTAGTAGGGTTTACCCTTCAAAGCATCACTTCAGCACCAGGAAGTTGCTGAGTGGGCGGGGCGTGAATAGGCCTAATATACTGTGAAGTTGTACTGTAAAGTACTCCCCCCCCCCCCCTCGGTCAACTAAGTATATAGGGTTTAACTAAAGTAGTTAAAGATGGGGTGCCATGATTTTTTTCCCTCTCTAAAACATGATTGTCTACTATTATGATTATAAAAGTGTACAGAAAGAGTTAAAGGTTTTTATGTAACCACACCCACAAGTTCATTAAGTATGCCTAGTTGTCGTGGTGGGTGGTGACCCAGCTGAAGTTAGCTACACGTGTTGGATGAATGGTAATTAGGGGAAGGGTTGATTCTATGATGTAATTGTATCTGTGTTTTAGGACCGGCACTTTTGACCCACAAGGTGGCAGCCTCCAGGAAGAAACCCCAAATACAAAGGGAATACATAATTGCTCATAACAACCACACCAGGGGGTCTAATGAAGTACTGTCAACCTCCTAGACACATGAAAACCAGAAAAAGTACAAAACTATGGCACCGCCTCTTTAAAATAAACATATCTATAAACTATCAAATAAAAGCTACTCAATATTGTTATACACAAAATATATTTTTTATTTTATTTTTGAAATATTTGAACAACCACATGTTCACAAACACTCCGCGGGCACATGTGAACAAATCCCATCCCAAAGATTAACAATAACTGTTTTAACCTACACAACAGTACATTTAAAAGGTCTCGTGACAGGCTGTTTTGACAAAACAAAGTATCTACCAAGGTCCTTCAAATGTGTATTACCAGGTTTTAACTGAAAAATCCAGCTGCTTTTTTAGCTGCAATGAAAGCAAACCTGTTTGCCTGTGTGTGTCACTGAGACCTTTAACATTAACAGTTAAGTCATTTGACATTATCTGTTAAAGGAGTAGTTACCAAAAAATTACTTATTTTCTAGCAATAAGAAAACAAGAGACTGCACACCCATTTTCTGCTCCCAAAGAGTAAGTTATGTTTGGAGCCTCGCAGCTCTTTTTCAGACCTCCCAACCTTCAACCAGCTGTGAGGCTGGAAACGTAACGTACTCTTTGGGAGCATAAAATTGGTGTGCGAACTCTTATTTTCGATTTTGTCGCATTCCTAAGCCAATAAGTTGATGCCCGGACGAGACTCGAAGAGTCCTCATTGAGTACAACTGGAGACTTCCGACATCAAATTATTGGCTTATGAATGTGACAAAAACATGTTTCCATCATTCGATCTCAAGGAAAAGCAATCTTTTGGCCACAGCCTCCTTTCCATATTTCTCTTGGAGTCGTTTGCGGACCACAGGGTCGCCTGAGCGCAGGAGATCGTCGTCCGGGCGAGTCCAAAGGGGTCCCGGGACAGAGGAGGGGGTCAAAAGGAGGGACCGGGCAACCGAGAAATCCCCACTGGCCCTCAGCAGAGCCCTAGTTACACTCTGCAAGTCCTGCAAGAGGGTGAGGGAAGAGGAGAGAGAGTCAGAGAGTAAGGAGAGAACATAATATGTGAAAACAAAGGGAAAGCAGCAGTCAATATCATTGATGATAAAACATTTGAATAATAATAATCTCAAAACCAGTTTCACACTCTGTCTATAAAAAAATTGAATATTGTGTGAAAAAGCATTACAGATGCCCTAGCAGCCCAAATCATAACTGACTTCGGAAACTTCCCACTGGACTTCAAGCAACTCTGACTTCAGAAGGCTGACATTTCTCTATTATAATTCCTTGTTTTGAGTGGTTTCGTGTAATATTTGAAATATGGACTTTTGATATTCATGAGCTGTATGCCATAAAAATTTAAAGATTTTAACACAAAAAAAGGTTTGGAATAATTCACTGAATGTCCAATGTATCTAGAATATATGAAAGTTTCAAGAAATATATGAAAGATTCAAGAAAATTTACTTTTACACAATATTCTAATTTTTCGAGAAGGATCTGTACAGAAGGTAAAAGCCAGATTGTCATAAACATGTAAAAAAAGGCTGCTCTTACCTGATTAGTCTGCCTCATCAACTCTCTGATCCGCTGTATGTCCTCTTCCAGCTGGGGCTGAGAGAGTGAGACCACAGCGTCCTTCTTTGGTTGCTGAGGGCAGGAGGTTCCTAGACTAGACTAGACTGGGAGACAGGAACAAAAAAACTAACACTAAATACCAAACTCACATTGAATAGGCACATTTGTTGACAGGAAAAGAACAAAGTAAAAGTAATAACAACATTTTTGAGCAGAACAAACCAATTTTACATACAAAATGTAAGGAGCAAACTAGCTGTGTTAAAAACTTAAAGGAGCTATAGTAAACTTTTCTTGAAAAACGGATGCTAAAACAAAAATAATGTTTCGAAAATATTTTATAAAAAAAACAAGCTTCATATATGTGTTTCAATTAAAAAATTACCACAAAAAGCATAAAATAATGATAAAATAATCATTTTGGCCGTTGTCGGACCGACACTTTGTTTACATTCTAGTCTATTCTTTGATAGTGTAATGCCTCATTCACACTGTAAGCAGCAAAGTTAATGGTTTGCTTGGTAATTCAATGTAATCTCAAACCAGCTTTAACTCTCTTACTGCCACAGAATTTAACAAAAAGCTCCATCCACTGCCAGCTAAATTTGAGAATTGTCGCTCATCTTTGAAGGCCTACTGGAGAAAATTGGCTTTGACTATAAGACAACAATTATATGGCAACGAAGAATAGAATGTCTACTTTGCAACAGAAAAAGATTTCGTGTTTTTATCATGTTCTATTCATTAGCTAGAAGCTGGTGAATATGGCCTAAAAAACAGCTCTTTGAGAACATAAAGCTGAGAAAAATGCATTTTTGTGAAGGAGACATTTTCAGGCAGAAATCTCTCTTTATCCTTTAGTGTTGGCAGTAACATCACACAGTAACATCACACCTATGCTCAGTGGTTGTTTACAAACAAATTCAAAAAAATAAAAACAAGTGCTTTTTACACACTTTTAGTGTGTAAGAGAAGTAAGAGCAGTAGTAAGGAGCAGTGCAGAACATTGACACAGTGACATGAGATTCAGCCTGAATCCTGCTTCTGCTTTCAGGGTTCTTTTTAGGTTGAAGTACAGTACAAATGATTGATGAAAATGAAAATAAAATATAAAACAACATTTTAGACACTAGAACTCAATTGTAATACTGCAAATGGAAAAAGGTTGTGGCCTACCTGTACTTACACAGGCCTCAACCACTACATGTCTACAGAGTGTATATGTGTGTGTGTGCGTGCGTGCGTGCGGGTGTGTGTGCGTGCGTGTGTGTGTGTGTGTGTGTGTGTGTGTGTGTGCATGTGTGTGTGTGTGTGTGTGTGTGTGTGTGTGTGTGTGTGTGTGTGTGTGTGTGTGTGTGTGTGTGATACAATTATCCATAAATAATCGATATCCATAACCTGCTAGCCCATCAAGGAGGAATTCAACCGTCTCAAGCAGGGAAACAGATTCTCCACAGTAGGGTTTCAAACAGTAACCTGTACCTGAATCACAGAGAATATAAGATTTTATCCCATATTTCACACCCGCTTCTAATGCTATCATGCTGGTGCTCTCAAGTCCCAAGATCCAGTGGACTACCTGGAACTGTTAGATAACACAGGTCCAGATGCAAAGAGTGGTGACAGGATGTTCAAAATACGCCCAGTTCTAGATTATCTTGTCTCCAAATTCCGTGAACTGTACAAACCAAACCAAGATATTTCCATTGATAGGTACACTTTTATTCAAAGGGCGCCTACAAAGTGCAGCAGGTCCAGGGACTGCAGTGAATTCAATGTCTCTGGGGCTCCATTCTGTTTCACTCCAGCCAGGCTCCTCCGGAAGGGCTCCCCCGGGTCTGCTGAACTCTGCACCCCTACCCCTACACGAGCCCATGGTCGATCTGTAAATTATACAAATACATAATTACTACGAGTAAGCAGTGTTGTTTTTGACAGCAGATAAAGACTACGACTGAAACGACTGAAACGACTGAAACCTAGCGGTCGCAATAAAATACATGAAAAATAGTACACCTCCAAGCTCACAACGCGTCACAGCAGAATGCGTGGAGGTTGGGGGCCTACTATTTTCATCAAAAGGCTGTTTTAGACATTTCAGCCCCTGCCTCTCTAACATTCTATACTAGTAATTATGTAAAAACAGAATTCATGGTCTGGAGAGGGCACTTTTTACAGATGGATAAAGGGCATGGGCTCAAGCCCCCTTTGATGTCTAAGTCTGATTTACAGAAAAAAGGTTTTTGTTCTTTACCTATCCTTGTCCTTGGACGACCACGATGTGGCAATGAAGAAGTAGGCTGTGCCGCACTTGACTCTTCTGAAATCACAGTAGTAAAATATAAACTAGTAAACATGATGTGCACAAAATGAAATCAATTATTTACACACCCAGCATGTCTCAGACAGGTCCATGACATTATGATGTGTTATGTTAGTGCAAAGATATAACACAAGGACGCAGGTAATCAGGGAGCGTTCTGTTTACTTCTCTCTCACATGTATACAACAGCCATACATACTTCCTCCCGCCTGTCTCCTTCCTTTCCTCTCCACCACTCTACACCCCCCTAGCGGCTCAGTCAGTCAGTAGTGCATATGCATACTATAATGAACACAACATTTCCCCCTTTCAATAAAGGCTTAAAGCCCAAAGCTTAATAACAAAACATCAAAATGTACTTCCTCCTAATTAAACATTCTTCATGCTGTACTGAGGGTAAAGTGTATTGGTCTACAGCAGATAACTTGACAACTTATTTTAAATCAACAGCAGGCATGTATCAAAAAGGCAAAGAATAGTGCACTAGCTGGAAAACAGTTTTCAAATCCCATACATGTGTAATAACAGTATTGTAACCAACAGTTTCAAAATGTATACAATATCTTTTTTTTTTTTTTTTTTTTTTTAATAGAACCAATCCTTAGCTAGCCTGTGTAGGCAGATTCGAACCCTGTAGGCCTAACCCAGAACATAGTCCTTGGTCCAGGCAGGGGAATTCCTATCCCTGTGGGGTCTGCATTGTTCATTAGTCTCTAGATGAGCATGGGCCCCTGGTTGGGGGCCCCCCAGGTCTGTGTCCATGTCTATCGCAGTGCCCAACACTGGCAGTGCAGACAGGTGAGATGCATTCCAGGTTCTCCCATCATCCAGCAGGTATGTGTGGGGGCCTTTCTGTCTCAGCACAGTCCTCGGTTCTGTGAACTTTTGTTCTCCTTTTTTAACTTTCCATGGCTTCCTTACTCGAACCAGGTCTCCAGGGTCAAAGTGCTGCTGTTTCGCCCCTCTCTTCACATCTGTGTACTGCTTCACTTTGGCCTGTTTGTCTTCCACCCTTTCTCTTACTGCATCTCCATCCACTGTAGCAGGAATGGCATCCCGTATCTGTAGTTTAGTTCTCATTTGCCTTCCGTGCAGTAGATGTGATGGGCTGACTCCAGTGGTTGCATGAGGGGGTGCTCTGTAATCCATAAGGAAGGATCGTATGAACGATTTCCAGGGTATGCCCTGTATTGAAGCAGTCTGCAGACAGTCTTTCAGAACTTTGTTGAAGCGTTCAACTTCTCCATTAGCCCTTGGATAGTACACAGACACTCTGCGGTGCGCAATTCCCCTTTGTTTGAGAAACTCCTTGAACTCAGCAGAGGTAAACTGTGTCCCATTGTCACACACCAGCTCTCGCACGTTTCCTTCGCGTGAATAGATTGCTGTCAGGAACTGAGTAATCGTTGCAGTATCAACTTGTGTGACAAAAGCGACTTCTGGCCATTTGCTGTAGTAGTCCACCAGTGTGATCGCGAACCTGCAGTCTCTGGGTGCATTTTCAAAGGGCCCAACAATGTCAATGCCAACCTTCTCCCAGGCAGCTGTAGGTAATGGAACAGGCTGTAGCGGGGCATTGTGGGTCACAGCCGACTTGTCATTTTGTCTACATGTAGTGCATTCTTTGATGAGAGCTCCCACCTGTCCGTCGATTTTAGGCCACCAGTACAGGTCTCTCAGACGTTGTTTTGTGCGGACAATTCCCTGATGGGTCTCGTGTGCGATGTCAATCAGTCGTTTCTGTAAAGACTCTGGTACAACAAGGCGGTGAGTCCCTCTAACAATACAATCATCCACTATTGACAGTTCATTACGTATCATGTAGTATGGCCGTAAGTCAGGGTCAACAGCAGTCTTTCTCCCTGGCCATGGTTTGGGAATTTGTGCACAGAGTTTGGTAAGCACAGGGCAAGAGCGGCATGCAGCTTTGAAATCTTCCATAGAAATTGCATCAGTGTCTGTCATTATTGCTGCAACTGACTCTACTGTCTCTGTAAAGTCCATGCTAGTTCCAGGGAGCGGTAACCTGGATAAGCAGTCAGCAACATCATTCTGTGACCCAGGCCTGTATTGAACGTCATAATCAAACTCCAAGAGACGAGCGGACCACCGGGCTATGCGAAGACCAGCCCGGTTATTCCCTTTTGTGGTCAGGAGAGTAGTCAGTGCTTGGTGGTCCGTGCGTAGCAGGAACTTCCTCCCCCAGAGCCACACACGCCACTTTTCAGCAGCCCACACACACGCCAGAGCCTCCTTCTCCACAATTGAGTATTTCTTTTCAGCATCATTCAGGCTGCGAGAGGCAAAAGCAACTGTTTCTTCTTCTCCAGCATTGTTTATTTGAGTCAGGACAGCACCGAGCCCATAATCAGAAGCGTCGGTTGAGACCACTGTGTGTTTATTAGGGTCAAACAGTGTCAGTGCAGGTCCGTTAGCAATCATGCCTTTAACACGTTCAAAACTCTCTTGCGCCTCATCAGTCCAGGTGAATTCAGTGTTCTTTCGCAGTAGGGCCCTCATTGGTTCCACCACGCTTGCGTAGTTGGCCATAAACTTGCTATACCACGCACTTAACCCCAGGAACGAACGCAGGGAAGGTGCATCGGTAGGTGCAGGGGCATTTAGTATTGCCGTGACATGGGAATCATTAGGCTCCAAGCCGTCAGGGGTCAGCCTGAACCCCAGATAGTCCAGTGTAGTCTGCCGGAAAAGGCATTTTTCTGTATTTAGTTTCAAACCTGCCTCCTGAATGCGGTGTAGGACAGCCTGCAGGTTAGTGTCATGGGCAGCCTGTGAGGACCCATAGATGATGACGTCGTCCAAATAGCATTGTACGCCTTGTAATCCACTGAGAATTTTCTGCATCATTTTCTGAAATGCAGCAGGTGCAGAACTTAGTCCATAAGGCACTCTGCAGTACTGGTATAGACCCTCATGTGTAATGAAAGCAGTAAGCCCTCTGCTCTCCTTGTGCAGTTCCAGCTGATGGTAAGCACTTTTCAGGTCCAGAGTGGAATACAGTACAGAACCACGCAGCTCTGACAGTAAGTCTTCAATCAGTGGTAAGGGATGGCTGTCAGGCACTACTGCCTTATTCGGTTCCCTCATATCCACGCACATGCGGATTTTCCCATTTTTTCGACTGGTGACAACAATTGGGGACACCCACTCAGATGAATCAAGTTTCTCAATGATGCCCTGCTCTTCCAGATCATTCAGTTCTGTGGTGACAGCCCCACGTACTGAAATCGGCAGCCGCCGAAGCTTTTGCTGCACGGGTTTCACCTCTGGGCGGGTTTGCACTTAATGCACAAAGTTCTTAGCGTGTCCAAGTCCATCTTCTACCGTGTGTGGCTTGGGTGGGGGTAGAGGTTCTGGGTGGGAGATCACTGCACAGTCCATTATAGGTTTAGGTGACGGTCCCACCAACCGGCCTCCTTTTATCTCAATATCAAGGGCTTCACACAAATCCAGCCCAATCAGAGGCGTGCCGGACTCAACAACATTGAAAAAAACAGTAGCACTCCTATTTTGATAAGTGACTGTAGCTTCAAGGCGCCCAAGTACTGCCAACCTATGCTTTGAGTATGTCTGTAACTGTACTGTAGGTGGGCTGAGTTTGCTCTTCTTGAAATGTTCCATGTATATCTGCATTGGAATTATCGAGGCACCAGATCCAGTGTCAACTAACATGTCACTGTTAAAAATCTGAGATTTTGGTGTGGCCAGAGTGAAATTTCCAGTTAATTTCCCTTTAATAGCCTTTCTGCTGTTAACACACAGTACATGCACTTCAGGCAGTTCCACTTCATTCACTGATGCAGTGGTAGATGATGCAGTAGCAGATCTGCAAACTCGTGCAAAATGCCCAATTTTACCACTTCCACTTCCGGACATCACCATGGCAGGACGTGTTTTTCGCTCACGCTCCGGAACCAAAACACCAAAGGCTTGGTTCATCCCACATTTTCTCCTATTTCTACTATGGATCACGGATTTATGCTATAAATCACCACAGATCCTAACACCAATGGAATACGAGAATCTTTTATGGGAAATGGACAAAACGGACGAAAAACACAGTGAGTTATATCTTCTTGCCAAAACGGTAGCTAAGCACCCGAGCTTTGGATCTCATGTTATTCAATCTTTGCTGGCTGCTAACCGGAACAAAAGAGACAAACCCCTGAATGGTTGTATGAGTCGATCTTTGATCTTCTTATTATTACTGCAATCAAGAGATATAGAATCGAATCCAGGGCCTGTAGCTACCAGACAGATGACCCGAAGACTAGCTGCTCTCGCTACTGCAGCTGGATTGACGACGGCAGATCCTTCTTTGTCTGTGATCAGCGAAGCTAACGATGCTAACTTAGCTAGCTCCTCACTGATGAATCCTGAGGGACTAACAACGGGCTACTCCAGATGTCCTGACCAGCCGACCTCCGACGATCACACGGCAGTCGCCTCCGCGGACTCACGGATCGTCGAAGGACCCCCTGGCTCACGGACCCCCGGTGAACCCTCGTCGATCGCCCCCGCATGACTAGCTCAGCACGAGACCAGCATCATCAACGCAAGTCACGCAACACCGGACCCCGGCGGCCCCACCGACCCACCCGACCTGCAGACGCACCCGGCGGACCCCTTCATGGACCCAGCACCCCAGAACAGAGTCTACATTAACTCTGCTCCACGCTGGCTAACGGAGAAGGCCAGAGTGCTGTTTTCAACCTGGGTTAAATCGGTGACCACGGGCCCCCACCACCCCATCCCCCAACTTTTCATGGAGACCCCTTTGTCCCTTTGTCCCCCTCTGAAGCCCCCAGAGACTGCAACCAACCCCCCCTCCCCCACCGACGCCGATGCGAACACTTCCATAGACCTCGCCATGGACTTTGCCAGCCGCTTTGTGAAAAGAGGTATTCATATTATGCACTTAAACATTAACAGTTTGTTTGCTAAATTTGAACAAATCAAGCATATGGTTCACGAAGGTAAGGTCCATTTTCTAACCTTCTCAGAGACCAAACTTGATGACTCTATCACTGACTCTAAGATCGAAATTGACAACTACTCGGTCATCCGAAATGATAGAAACAGATTTGGTGGTGGTGTATGCATGTATGTTCATAACTGTATTAAGTATATCCCCCGCCCTGACCTACAACACAGCTCTTTAGAAACTGTATGGGTGGAAGTGATTCTTAAGAAAGCTAAAAACATACTAATCGGTGCCATCTATAGACCGCCCGACCAAAATGATTTCTGTGAGTTACTGGAGGAGAGCCTTGCACCGGTGGACAATGTTGAAAAATACATTATTGGCGATTGGAACATAGACATGCTTCGTAAAGAAGCTCCTCTATTCAAAAAGTTCAATAAGCTATGTAATCAACAGGGTTTCACTCAGCTCATCACCAAGCCAACTAGGGTTACAGATAACTCTCAAACCACCATAGATCTCATTGTAACCACAGACAAATCTAAAGTCTCCGCGAGTGGGACTATTGAATGTGGTGGTCTAAGCGACCATGATATCATTTACTGCACCCGCAAAATACATAAGTCCAAAGCTGACGGCCACAAAACAGTTGAAGCTAGAAACCTCAAAACCTACTCTAGCGAAGCCTTTAAACACAAACTGGAGAAATCTGACTGGTCCCCAGTACTAGCTAGCACTCAGGTCGATGAAGCCTGGCTAGGCTTTAAATCCATTTTCAACACTACCCTAGACGAAGTGGCTCCTTTGCGTAGGGTCAGGGTTAAAGCCCGCTCACAGCCATGGTGGAATTCGGAAATCTGTGAATCAATGAAACTCAGAGACAAAAAATACTCTGAGAAACGCAAATATAATCACAAACTCAAAAAAGGCCCCAATAAACACCTTAAAGCCAAATTAGAAATAGTCAGTTTAGAGGCTAATAAACTGAGAAATCGGACAACCTCCTTAATCCTTTCTGCCAAAAAAAACTACTTGGATGAGAAAGTTGAGGAAAACATCCACAAACCACGAGACCTATGGAAGCTATTTAAAACCCAGCTAGGCTGTGGTGCTAAACTCAGATCCATAGCCAGCAACATATCCATCCAAACTCCCATAACCCTCCTCACTGATAGTCTTGATGTAGCCAAAAATCTCAACATCTACTTCACCTCCATGGCCAAAAATCTGGTCAATAAACTGCCCGCTCCATCTGGGCTGTTTGGTGTTAGGCACATCTTGAAATTCTACAGGAACCTTGGGGTATGCAAAGACAACTTTAAACTTGCCACGGTGTCAACTGATGAAGTGTTTAAAAAACTGCGCACCCTACCTCAATTCAAGGCCGCTGGCCATGATAAAATTGCCCCCAAATTTCTCATAGACTCAGCTGCCACCATTGCCCCAATCATTACCCATATTATTAATCTATCTATCAAGCAGGGTTATGTCCCCCAGGACTTCAAATTAGCCAAGGTAACCCCCCTGCACAAAAAAGGCAGTAAACTTGACCCTGGCAACTACAGGCCAATCTCAATCCTTAGTTCCATCTCTAAGGTAATGGAAAAAATTGTCTATGAACAGGTGGCTAAATATCTTGAAGAGAATAAACTGATCTACGAGTTCCAGTCTGGCTTCAGAGAGTCCCATTCCACAGATACATGCCTCATCTATTTGAATGATTACATCAAACGTGAAATTCACGATGGCAAATATTGCGGCATGGTCATGCTGGACCTCCAGAAGGCATTTGACACCGTTGATCATTCTATTCTGATTGAAAAACTCAAAGCTATTGGTCTTGATAGCACAGCAGTGAGATGGATGCACTCTTACTTGGTGGGAAGGGAACAGATGGTGGAAGTCAACGGAACCCTGTCCCCCCCCTCCCAGTAAACTGTGGAGTACCTCAAGGGAGTATACTAGGACCACTGTTGTTCTTAATATACGTAAACGACATGTCATCTGCTTGTGACTGCAATCTGTTTCTGTTCGCGGATGACTCGGCTCTCCTAGTCTCAGGCAGAGACATTTTGCAGGTTGAAAAGGCCCTTAACTGTGAACTTAACAAGATCTGCACCTGGCTCAATGACAACAGACTCTCAATTCACCTAGGCAAAACTGAATGTATCCTCTTTGGATCTAGTCAGAAACTTAGCCTAGTTGAGAACTTCACAATTAAAGTAGGTGACACTGTGATAGAAAGAAAAAACCACATCTGCTACCTGGGTTGCATCCTGGAGGCTAACCTATCCAGTGAAAAAATGACCACCAAGGTAATCAATAAAGTCAATCAACGAATTCGCTTCTTGCAAAGAGTTGCCCCACTGATCAATATTAAATCCCGAAAGACACTAGGAGGTGCTCTTATTGGGCCCCTCATTGATTACGGAGTCCTTGTCTGGTATCGCGACGCCCCAGCTGCCTTAAAGCTAAAGCTCCAAACAGCCCAAAACAAACTAATTAGGGTTGTGCTTGGTCTCCCTCCTCTGACCCACCTTACCGAGCATCACCACGAAAGCGTGGGGTGGCTCAAAGTAGCTGACAGAGTACAGCATCTTGCAATGGGCCTGGTGTACAAGATACACTACACCTCCAAGATTCCCATGTACCTGACAAACTACTTCTTAAAGGTCAAGGATGTTCACGATCATAACACCAGAGGCAGCTCCACTAATCATCATCAGCGTAGATTTAACACTAAACAAGGCGCTAACTCGTTCTCCTGCTATACCATCAACATGTGGAACGCCCTTCCACAAGCCCTAAAGGAGAGCAAATCCCTAGCCTCCTTCAAAATTGGTATGAAAAGTCACCTTCAGACAGCAGCTACCCGTGACTTGTAAACAGACCCATGCTCCCCCCCCCCCTTTTCTTTGTATTCTGCCTTTTGTATTTGATGTTATGCTTTTGAAACTGATATTATCCTAGATAAAGTACTATGTTCTATCCGTCTGTCTTTCAATGTTATATGAGATACTTAAAGTGTGGTTCCTGTGGAAATAAGCCTCGGCTTTCTAGGATCTCCTTTTAGTTGACCTTGTACCAGTGATTTGTACTGTCATGAAACTGTACTTTTTTCTATTGCAAACTTCTAATAAATTCTTCAATCAATCAATCAAACCACATGTGTTGCATTTGGAAATCTTTGCTGGGCAGGACTGGTCATTAGCAAAGTGGCTGGACGACCCACATCTATAACACTGACTGTTTGCACTTCGTCCTTCCTCCCTTTTCCTCACAGGGTTTTGATTCCTAGTTCCCTGTTTGTACACTGCATTAACATGCTTTGTTTCAGCTTCCATGAATGTTTTTGCATCAGCCATAGCTGTTTCCATAATTCTGACAATAGTTACAGTTTTTTCAAGTGTTATGTCGCCTTCTGACAATAGTTTTTCACGGATGCGAGGCATGGATATTTTCTCTATTATCTGATCACGTAGCATTTCACTTTCCATAGCGCCAAAGTTGCACGTCCTGGCGAGCTCCCGTAGTGCTGCCAAATAGTGGTCTATTGACTCACCCACTGCCTGTGCACGCTGCCGAAAACGGTACCTCTCTGTAACGACGCTAACTTTCGGGGTGAAGAAGGTCTGTAAAGCCTGCACGGATCCATCATACGTATCAGCAGCAAGCGGCAGGGTATTGTATAGTCTCTGTCCTTCAGCTCCCAAGCAGTGGATTAGTAAAGCACGTTTCCTGTCCGCAGAAAAGCCCGATCCTCCGGCCGCAAGCAGGTAATTATCAAACAACTTTTTCCAAGCGTCAAACGCTACTTTCGGTTCTCCCGGGCACTCCAGGAATGCAGGTGGTGGTTGTAATCCAAGCAGGGCCATTTTCGGTTTTCACCTCGTCGCCACTTGTTATGTTAGTGCAAAGATATAACACAAGGACGCAGGTAATCAGGGAGCGTTCTGTTTACTTCTCTCTCACATGTATACAACAGCCATACATACTTCCTCCCGCCTGTCTCCTTCCTTTCCTCTCCACCACTCTACACCCCCCTAGCGGCTCAGTCAGTCAGTAGTGCATATGCATACTATAATGAACACAACATGATGTAAATGATAAAAGCATTGAACAAACAGATAGCTGTATCTACTCTAAAATGCTATAGAATTATACAAAATGCATCAGTTTTTGTTTTCTCCTTACCTCTATTACCTCCAAACGGTATAGACCTAAGAACACAAGGAGTCCCCGGCACCTCTCCATCCGACTCATCATCTAAAATCATAGCCAGGAAAATATCAAATAGTTTATATGTAAACAAATCAATTTACAATTTTGACATTAGCAAATATGAGTGACTTACAATAAGTTCATAATGTAATACATAAAATGCAGATATAGTAAATAGTTACCATGCATTTACTGTCACAGTGAAATGCCCTTTATATCCTGTATGTATATATAAAATGTCACAATGCAACATAGCTCTGTTTACACAAAGCTGTACTTCCTCCAACTGTATAGGCTATCTTCCCCATTTTCAACTGTTTTTATTTATAACACTTGCTTTGGCAATGTAAACTATATTTTCTCATGCCAATAAAGCTCCTTTGAATTGAATTGAATTGAAAGGCTACGGGTGTGCGGGTGTGCACCGTACACGTGCACAGTACGATCACGCGCGTGCAACGCACACCGTACGTGCACGCGCGTGCACCGCACGTGCACCACACGTAAAAAGAAACCTCTCTCTCTCTCTCTCTCACATGCATCGTACGCACGCACACACAAACTAAGCCACTAAATCCTAAAATCCCATCAAATAATCATAGTAGCTGGCTAAATGCTAACCTGTGCCGTGCACCGTACACTACATGCGGTACGTGCACGCGCGTAATAGGAAATCCACGTGTGTCCTGTGTAGCAAAAACAAACGCATATGCACTTGGATCCTAACTCTATGCTTGGATCAAGTTGCTGATCCGGTCCGGATACGGAAACGTTTCTTGCATGTAGTCTATGTGTGCGTGTAAATAACCGGATGCAGTAGGCGGGCTCTAGACCGGATCCCACTGGTGTATTCGCAATAGAGATCACGTCTGACCAGACCAGACTTTAGGCTTGTCAATCAAACCAGGCTTCCTCACGGATGCAGTGGAAAGCCTGAAGCGATTCACATACAGTATACTATACATACATGCAGATGCACTGGATTTAAGTCTAAGTCTTACCACTCTGGACAGTAGAATCATGGCCATCGTCCAGTGAGTCTCTGCCTCTGTACGTCTGGCTGTTGAATGGGTGGCGGCGGTCACGGCGGGCGGTGGTCTCTACTGCGCCCGAGATGTGTGTCCACTGTGCCGTGCCGGGATCCATCCAGCGCGGGGGTCTCACTCTCAGGAACGAACGGCGGGGGTGTCAGGTATGGCGGGGGTCTCCGAGTCCATATCGGGATATCAGGAGGCTCTTGATGCACTTTTTGACACGGTTCTTCGCGACCAACGGCACCAAGAAATGGAATGTTTCTCTTCAAAGCCAACGGCTACACTACAGGAATCTTTTTCTCTTCTTCTTCATCATCATCATCATCATCATCACGACCACCACCACCATTCGTGGTGGGCGCTGCCTGGTCCTGGGTCACCAACGCGGGTAGGTTTGTAATCCTAATTCTAACAAAGTTTGTTGTCGAAACTTTCCTTCCGTGGATCTGCTGTGCGACCTCGGCCGTGGGGTGGTGGGGGATGGTCGCTTTGCTTCGGCGGATTGATACTGAGCAGGGCCTAGTACTTGGCCTAATACATCTCAATATTCTAGTACTGCTAAATACTACTACCTACTACAATTACTATACTACTAATACTATAAAACAACTGATTTCCGACAAAATGATCGCTTTTACCAACGTTTCTCTCTCTCTTTCTCTACTAACAGCCCGATGCATAAAACAATATAGTCCCTCAAGGCTAGCAGCTAGGCAGGCGCAGAGTCGCTCTGGGCAGGCGGAGCCAGGACAGTCTGTTTACTTTTTTTTTTTATGAACGGTTTCCGGCTGTCCTCAAAAGACCCCGACGACCAATTATAGATTCACAAGTTGCGCAAGGACCGCTTTTATCATAATCCATAAAAAACATCAAACGAGCGAACGGCCGTATTGGCGCAGAGGTCTCTTGAGGATTGGGGCGAACAGGAACGTTCAAAGCAGTATAAGAGTTAAGATGCTGGAGATGCCGAGAACAAAGCTTGGAAAGCTTTAAAGCTGGTTTCCATTGAGATTACATTGAATTACCAAGCAAACCATTAGCTTTGCTGCTACAGTGTGAATGAGGCATTAGAATAGGATGTAAACAAAGTGTCGGCCCGACAATGGCCAAAATGATTTTTTTTTGTGGTAATTTTTTAATTGAAACACATATATAAAGCTTACTTTTTTATCAAATATTTTCAAAACATATATTTTTTTTAATCCGTTTTTCAAGAAAAAGTTGACTATAGCTCCTTTAAAATGGATCCAGTTTAGTTATTATTTAGTGACAAGCTTGGGTTAATGCTGTTAATTTGTTAAATATTTATAAAACCCACAGCCAGACCTAACCACTTTTAACCAGACGTCCCTATTTTGGTAAAATGTGTCCAAATATACCAAAATCTACCACCTCATAAGCTGGTAGACCAGCTTTTTTTGCACCACACAGTTGTTATTATATAGTTGTAAATTATAAAATACAGTTAACCAGTATTACCTCAAACTCCTTTGTTTGCCTCTCCAGGATATCCAGCTTTCTGTTTTTCTTTCCTGGTGCCTGTTTCCCTGTAAGAACAGCAGAGCATAGCAGATACACTCCCTTGTCAATCTGTGGTATCAACGACGGACTAATGCCTGATTTATACTTAAGGGGCACACACCAGACGCGGGCGGCTGCGCAGCGTCGTGTCACAGTATTGAGGTGCATGAAGTGCCACGCGGTAACACCAACTGATATGAATGTGGCGTCCTGCTGTGCGGCGTGGTGCAGTCATTTCCCTTGGTGGGGAGAACATTTTCACCGCACGGCAACACCGGAAAAATACGGCGAGGCGGCAGACCCGCTCGGCTCCTGCGTGCGTCTGACGCCGCCAGTGTGGGTTAGTGCATTGAAAATAACGAGGCTGTGTTTTGACGCGCAACCTCCGCATCCGGTGTGTGTTTCCCTTACGTTGTATAACAGTGTGCTGCGCTGGCAGAGTTTGCGCGCCCCCGGCGTCCCATATCTTTTCTCAGCAGGGGTCACACCTCTCACGCAAACGGACATGCATTGATGCGAAAACCCCCCAAGTTCACACCTTTCTAACGCTTTAGTGATAGGCTGTTTTAACAAAGAAACAAGCCAGTTTGCATATCAAGACCTGTATAGTAGCTGGGGAGGAACTGGTAAAGTTTGTGCACTTGGTGCAAAGTTTTAGATTTTTGGTATGGTGTTAGGTATGGGTATAAGGTTTTCAAAAAACATCGCAAACAAGTTGGGCTCGCCCCCTAGTGGTCTGTTTGCAATGAATCAAATATTAGATACATCAGTATATGGTTGTAACCCAAAATAATTTACTATTGGGTATGATAAACAACATACTAAAAATTCAGGAGAAAATAACTACCGGAAAGGCATCATTTTCAAGATGGCGTCCACGATGGCTGCTGGGAGCTACAAAATCTATAACTGGGTTTTAATGTCTAGAAATTCATTAAAAAAATCTGCACTTGGTAACTAGTTTTTGAATTTTGGCATGGTGTTAGGTATGAGTATAGGGTTGGTTGGTTTCCAATAAATTCAATAGTAGATTGGTCAGTACATGGTTGAAACCCCAAATAATTGATAAAAGAAAATTTCCAATGGATTCTGTTACTATTGGGTATGATAAACAAATTCATTGGAAACCACCCACTAGGGGGCGAGCCCAACTTGTTTGCGATGGTATTTGAAAACCTTATACTCATACCTAACACCATGCCAAAATTCATTCATTCACCAAGTGCACGAAACTGATGATTTTTGACCAGTTCCTTCCCAGCTATAGTAGGTGTTGAGCGACGTTTGCGGGAAGTCTCTAGATAAGCGACCACCCACACATTGAATCACCATTGCACCACTGTGTGCTGGAATTAGCCGATCTACAAGCTCACAGTGCATTGCACTGTGAAACAGTGTGAGCTTGACACCAATTTACAATGGAGTATATTAGGCAAAAACATAGCCTTCACAATGGCTGTAGCTTTGTGGCTTGAGAGGCCGTCTGGCAAATAGAAGGTAACCGGGTCTCCCACTGGTCCGCCCAGTACATATGTTTAAGTGTCCCTGGGGGTTTAAGCCACTTAACCCCCAACACTCAGAGTGCTGATCATGGTCATGATGAGCAAATCTTGATCAACCATCAGCTGAAACAGAATTTACCTTGTGGGATTAATAAAGGTCTACATTATGTTTCATGTCATTCACTCACATCAAACCTCAAGTCGTGTGATGAATCTGCTTGATTTTGCAGTATCAACGCAAAGCAAAACCATGGAGCTGATATCTCACCTGCTGAAGAGACCTCAGGTATCTGTATGGGCTCCGGTTGGGGCGCACCGGTTACATTCATTTCCTCTCCTCAGACTCTGACTCAGAGCTTTCAGAAGGCTGTAGAAAATTAGAAATACCTGCTTATATCAGTTCAGTCAGTTCCAAAACACACACGTATTAGCCTGGTAATTATCAAGGACATCAGGAAGCATGCATGGGTCATAGTTTTTCCATCATGGAAGCAGTGAGAGCAAGGCTCACCATTACTTGTATATAAACTGTACAGCCAGGGGTGTCACACCAAATTCTGGGCCCTGGGTACAAGGATTCACTGCGGGCCCCCCGTAAATGTTCTTCATAGGGGAATGGGGTTTAACCCATTTAGACTGGGAACACATTATTGTGCTTTATTTTGTGCTTTAACTATTGAAAAATAGCAGATATACAAGCTCGCAGCGCGGCAAGCTTGTAGATCTGCTATTTTTTGAAAAATCTTGAAAATTCGTGCAAGCCTTTGAATATTTCAAATCCTCCTAAGGTTTTTTGAAAAACCTCAGTTTCCCATTTTAAAATATTTAGTTCCAGGGACGCCCCCAGAAGCAAAATTTTAGTTAAAAATGTTCGCTTAAAAAAATGCATATATTCAAAAATTTGCACACATTTTCATGACTTCAAAAATAGCAGAACTATTTTTATGTTTCCAAGTGTCAGAGTTTGGAAGCACTCGTTTTCTACAACACAACATCCTGCTGCCTCCTGCATTATGTGCAAATTAGAAACAGGTGGTGTGCAGGGCCGTTGAGTGATTTGCAGCTAGCACTTCCAAACTCCAATCTTCCATGCTGCTCAATGTTTTGCCACTCAGTCTAGATTAGGGGGGCGTATCCCAGTGGACGTGCATACCCTCTATTTCACTGCCCTTAAAGGACAACTTTAGTTTTTTTACAACAAGGGTTCATATTTTAGATTGTAATCAAAATATATTTCTTTCTATTGTTTTAGAGATTCTTATTTCAGTGGTTGGGGGCATGCGTACAAGTGGCTAAATATGTCATTTTACACAGAATAAGCCCATTCCCAAGATACAACACAACCTTTCATGGTTGGATGTGACTTATGGAGGCTTGAAGTGTTACTGTAAATAGCAATAAAAAGAAACTGCTGGCTTATTGTGTCTAAAAATACATATTTAGCTACTTGTACACATGCCATGCGTAGGCTACGCATGCCCCACATTTTAGCACGGCAAACACAATAAAACAATAGAACGAAGCAAATGAAAACATTAACACTCACTTTTTCTTTTCTCTAATTACAATCTAAAATATGAACCCTTGTAAAAAAAAACTACCCAGTAAACACCAGACGTCATTTAGACCTATGGTTATGATTAGCCCTCATTTGAACCGTCTATCGTCAGTCTGTCTATAGACCGATTGTAGCTGATTACATTTAATCCATTATTCCATACTTGTTGATTAAAAAAACAGCTTTAATATCCACACCTGGTTTTCAAATATTGGACTAAAGTAATTTTAAGAGCCAATTTCACTATATAGTCTAGTATAGTTGTAGCCGTCATCTGAACGCTTCCATTTAAACGATATATCACCGTTTGGGACAAACGTGTGTTAGACCATCTTATTTTTTTAAATACATTTTTATCAAGTTGTTCATTATCGGATGCTAACAGTATCTCCCGGTTCTACCTTAATAGTTGTAGTTTAATTGCATCCACTGAGCAGTTTTCTGGCCATATTTGCACATCTTTTAGCCGATTAAAAGACGTGCTGGGCAATACCTTTGAAACATTCTAAAAGTGTAATAAATAATGGCATAATGCCGTGGTGCTGCTCATGACAGCATACTATTACTTCTCTGAGTTACATAATTCATTCTGACACCAACAGACACAAACACACAATACTGCATGTCTCCCTGGCCACATCCCCACCCCCACCATACGATAATGATTAAATAAAATCGTTTTATAGCTATGCATCAATATAAAGTTAGTTTGTGTTGTCAAAATGCACCGACCTAAAAGGAACAGCGGGAGGCGATATGTCAACTACTAATAGCTGCTGGAACACAAAGAAGTTATACGTTGTTGCCGTGGTCCAGCGGTAACGCACAGGTCTCGTGTACAGAAGTTCCCGAGTTCGAACCCCGACGACTCCCTGTGTCAAATAATAGCATGCAAGAATGCAATACTAATATGATCAGCTGCGGGTGGTTCAGGAAGCATACGGCTCTCAGAACCATAGAATAGTGATTTTAAACCCTGCTGGCTGCCATCATTTTCACTACTTTCGGCGGCCGCTAACGGTGAAATGTAGCCGTTTATATGACGGTGATACAATGTCTCGTCTATGTATAGCCGTTGAAAAAACTTTAAAATTTAAACTCGTCACAGACTGGATCTAGCTAGACGTCCGGTTACGTCGAAGACGTGATTTGAACATTCAAATCACCCCAAATTGCTTAGTGGGTAAGTTGTCCTTTAATGTTGTTAACCACCCCAGTAAACACCAGACGTCATTTAGACCTATGGTTATGATTAGCCCTCATTTGAACCGTCTATCGTCAGTCTGTCTATAGACCGATTGTAGCTGATTACATTTAATCCATTATTCCATACTTGTTGATTAAAAAAACAGCTTTAATATCCACACCTGGTTTTCAAATATTGGACTAAAGTAATTTTAAGAGCCAATTTCACTATATAGTCTAGTATAGTTGTAGCCGTCATCTGAACGCTTCCATTTAAACGATATATCACCGTTTGGGACAAACGTGTGTTAGACCATCTTTTTTTTTTTAAATACATTTTTATCAAGTTGTTCATTATCGGATGCTAACAGTATCTCCTGGTTCTACCTTAATAGTTGTAGTTTAATTGCATCCACTGAGCAGTTTTCTGGCCATATTTGCACATCTTTTAGCCGATTAAAAGACGTGCTGGGCAATACCTTTGAAACATTCTAAAAGTGTAATAAATAATGGCATAATGCCGTGGTGCTGCTCATGACAGCATACTATTACTTCTCTGAGTTACATAATTCATTCTGACACCAACAGACACAAACACACAATACTGCATGTCTCCCTGGGCACATCCCCACCCCCACCATACGATAATGATTAAATAAAATCGTTTTATAGCTATGCATCAATATAAAGTTAGTTTGTGTTGTCAAAATGCACCGACCTAAAAGGAACAGAGGGAGGCGATATGTCAACTACTAATAGCTGCTGGAACACAAAGAAGTTATACGTTGTTGCCGTGGTCCAGCGGTAACGCACAGGTCTCGTGTGCAGAAGTTCCCGAGTTCGAACCCTGTCACCCGTGGACTCCCTGTGTCAAATAATAGCATGCAAGAATGCAATACAAATACGATCAGCTGCGGGTGGTTCAGGAAGCATACGGTTCTCAGAACCATAGAATAGTGATTTTAAACCCTGCTGGCTGCCATCATTTTCACTACTTTCGGCGGCCGCTAACGGTGAAATGTAGCCGTTTATATGACGGTGATACAATGTCTCGTCTATGTATAGCCGTTGAAAAAACTTTAAAATTTAAACTCGTCACAGACCGGATCTAGCTAGACTTCCGGTTACGTCGAAGACGTGATTTGAACGTTCAAATCACCCCAAATTGCTTAGTGGGTAAGTTGTCCTTTAATGTTGTTAACCACCCCAGTAAACACCAGACGTCATTTAGACCTATGGTTATGATTAGCCCTCATTTGAACCGTCTATCGTCAGTCTGTCTATAGACCGATTGTAGCTGATTATTTAATCCATTATTCCATACTTGTTGATTAAAAAAACAGCTTTAATATCCACACCTGGTTTTCAAATATTTGACTAAAGTAATTTTAAGAGCCAATTTCACTATATAGTCTAGTATAGTTGTAGCCGTCATCTGAACGCTTCCATTTAAACGATATATCACCGTTTGGGACAAACGTGTGTTAGACCATCTTTTTTTTTTAAATACATTTTTATCAAGTTGTTCATTATCGGATGCTAACAGTATCTCCTGGTTCTACCTTAATAGTTGTAGTTTAATTGCATCCACTGAGCAGTTTTCTGGCCATATTTGCACATCTTTTAGCCGATTAAAAGACGTGCTGGGCAATACCTTTGAAACATTCTAAAAGTGTAATAAATAATGGCATAATGCCGTGGTGCTGCTCATGACAGCATACTATTACTTCTCTGAGTTACATAATTCATTCTGACACCAACAGACACAAAACACACAATACTGCATGTCTCCCTGGGCACATCTCCCTGGGCACATCCCCACCCCCACCATACGATAAAATCGTTTTATAGCTATGCATCAATATAAAGTTAGTTTGTGTTGTCAAAATGCACCGACCTAAAAGGAACAGCGGGAGGCGATATGTCAACTACTAATAGCTGCTGGAACACAAAGAAGTTATACGTTGTTGCCGTGGTCCAGCGGTAACGCACAGGTCTCGTGTGCAGAAGTTCCCGAGTTCGAACCCCGTCACCCGTCGACTCCCTGTGTCAAATAATAGCATGCAATACAAATACGATCAGCTGCGGGTGGTTCAGGAAGCATACGGCTCTCAGAACTATAGAATAGTGATTTTAAACCCTGCTGGCTGCCATCATTTTCACTACTTTCGGCGGCCGCTAACGGTGAAATGTAGCCGTTTATATGACGGTGATACAATGTCTCGTCTATGTATAGCCGTTGAAAAAACTTTAAAATGTAAACTCGTCACAGACCGGATCTAGCTAGACGTCCGGTTACGTCGAAGACGTGATTTGAACGTTCAAATCACCCCAAATTGCTTAGAGGGACCTACTGTGTTGACCACGGTCCCTCTGTGGTCCATTCTTGTCCGCCAAATTGTTTTTGTACACCAAATGTCCTCTACAAGAGGCCAAAAAACAAGCTCTCATATTGTTGTGTTGCATTGTGAGCTTGTATTGTAATTGTACTATGTTTGTCAAAATGTTGTGGTAAATGGACTGCTGGCACACACACACACACACACACACACACACACACACACACACACACACACACACACACACACACACACACACACACACACACACACACCCCACTAAGCAATTTGGGGGTTAAATCGCGTTCAGATGACGTCTTCGCCTAAACCGGACGTATAGCTAGATCCAGTCTGTGACGAGTTTAAATGTTAAAGTTTTTTCACCGTCTATGCCAAGCCAAGCCATTGTATCACCGTCATTTAAACGCCTTTAGCGGCCCCTAGCGGCCGCCGAAAGTAGTGAAAATTTAGTGAAAATGATGGCAGCCAGCAGGATTTAAAATCATTTTTCCTTAGCTCTGAGAGCCGTATCCTACGCGTACCACCGCAGCTGATCGTATTTGTGATGATTTCTTGCATTGTTATTATTTGACACTGGGAGTCGACGGGGTTCGAACTCAGGATCTACTGTACTTGAAACCTGCGCGCTAACCGCTCGACCACGGCAGCTTGTGATTCAAAGGAGTTCCAGCAGCTATTAGTAGTTGACATATCGCTTCCCGCTGTTCGTTTGAGGTCGGTGCATTTGTTTGACAACACAAACTAACTTTATATTGATGCATAGCTATAAAACGATTTTATTTAATCATTATCGTATGGTGGGGGTGACATGCAGTCTTGTGTGTTTGTGGCTGTTGGTATCAGAATGAATTATGTAACTCAGAGAAGTAATAGTATGCTGTCATGAGCAGCGTACCACGGCATTATGCAATTATTTAATACACTTTTAGAATTTTTCAAAGGTATTGACCAGCACGTCTTTTAGACGGCTATAAGATGTGCAATGGCCAGAAACTGCTCAGTGGATGCAATCAACTATTAAGGTAAAACCGGGAGATACTGTTAGCATCCGATAATGAACAACTTGATAAAAATGTATTTAAAAAAAAGATGGTCTAACACACGTTTGTCCTGAACTAGCCATAAATTATAACTACCAGGAGCGGATGCTAATATGCGGAGGTTATGTCTCTCCTGGAGTTATAAGCCAGAGTCATATGGCTCTCGCTGGATGAGCCCCAACGTCCATACTACGCTCAAAACATGTACATATCAATAAGTTGCTCACCGATCCGTCGAAACAGCTTTATATCTACCGGATCGCCCACTCGTTGGCATGTGTTAATCCATATGTTTCTAATAAATTAATGTTTACTAAAACTTCACCGAGTCTCACGTTTCCTCGTCGCCTTCAGAACGCTTCAGAACTACAGAACGTTGGAATACTTCCGCATACAAAAACGTCATGTCCTAGTATGAGCGAATCGCAACGGCGATCAACGTCACGTGATATGTAGCCTCGCGTAGCCAGGCTTTTACTCATCTCGCGTGATATGTTCGGCCATTTTTACCCAAGCAGTTCAAAAACAAGGAAAGCGAAGAGACTCGGTGAAGTTTTAGTAAACATTAATTTATTAGAAACATGTGTTAGTGTGTGGACTAACACATGCCAATGAGTGGGCGATCCGGTAGATATAAAGCTGTTTCGACGGATCGGTGAGCAACTTATTGATATGTACATGTTTTGAGCGTAGTATGGACGTTGGGGCTCATCCAGCGAGAGCCATATGACTCTGGCTTATAACTCCAGGAGAGACATAACCTCCGCATATTAGCATCCGCTCCTGGTAGTTATAATTTATGGCTAGTCCTGAACGGTAATATATCGTTATTATGGAAGCGTTCAGATGACGGCTACAACTCAACTAGACTATATAGTGAAATTGGTTCTTAAAATTACTTTAGTCCAATATTTGAAAACCAGGTGTGGATATTAAAGCTGTTTTTTTAATCAACAAGTATGGAATAATGGATTAAATGTAATCAGCTACAATCGGTCTATAGACAGACTGACGATAGACGGTTCAAATGAGGGCTAAACATAACCATTGGGCTAAATGACGGCTTGTGTTTACTGGGACACACACACACACACACACACACACACATTTTTGTCTCTATCCCAAAGTGTAAAGAACTACTAGTTCACAGCTTCCACCTCTTGTTTACAATCTGCAACCACCAAAATGCATTCTTAATCATCTTAACTTCAACCCACACAATATAGGACACTACTGAAACAATGATGTGTTTACATGTGTATCTGAAAATATAGGCTACCATGAAAGTATAGCATTTTTACCGAGGTAAGCTCTTCAGAGAATCCTCCACAGATTGTAAGTTTTCACTCAAGAGTTCCCAGAACTTTCTGTGCAACCCTTGACCCCAACAAAAGGGAACTCTTAAAGTGACAGTGCCACACAGAGGGCTTACAAAGAACTGCAGGCATATTTGCTCCTAGCCTAGAATGACAGTGCCACATAGTGGAGTTTATATAAAACTGCACGCATGCTTGCCATTGGGATACAAAAATTACAGCAATAGTGTAGAATATGCCCGAAGATGGTGTATGAAACAACAGAGATGTGTCCTCTCATTCAAAGGTTTGTTTGAATCAATTACATAACAAATAAGTATCTTCATCATCACAGAACAACCGGGTACGTATTATCATTACAGGTACAGGACCAGAACAACATACTGTATGTGGGTCAGTGACGTGACGCCCCAAAAAATGTGTTTTTAAAAAAACTTTAAATAGCAGGCATAAAAATTATTTACTTTTGTTCTACTCACTCTCAACCTTATGGAAACACATTTTGTTTTTAGATACAGACTTTATTCAGCAGTTTGTTGTACTTGTGCCTAAAATCGTCATATGGTGTGACATGAAAATAATTGTTCATAAAATGAAAATGGAGTACATATTTCTTAAGTTACTCACTTTATCAAAGTCCTTTATCATAACTAACCAGTGATCCACTATAGTTTTTTGAAAATTAATTAAATCTGTATATTTTTTTCATAATCAACACTCTGTGTGAGGCCCATGTTGTCGATCTTACAACATATTTTAAATTTTTTCTGACAAAACTTTCTCTAAAATTACACAAATATTTGTGACTCTTCCTGATACTATTTTTTTTTTGTAATCCATAAACATTTTTTTGGTTTCATCATTAACTTTTTCCCTGCCAGATTATTTATTTATTTATTGGGTCTGGTGCCATCAAAAAGCGGCTTACCTTTGCGACGTTGTAGATAGATAGACATTCTTTTTTTTTTTTTTTTAAGTGCCTGGTCTGCACTTTCGCAGACCAGGCAGCAGAGGGCGGCGTCATGCCATTAATGTGAATTTGGCCGGTCTCGCTTCCCTTACATTGAGAGCAGTCACTGGCCAGAGAGCCTTAGGACCAGAGAAAATCAACACGGAAGAGAATTGGTCTCCGTTGATGTTAACGCATAATGGATTTTTAAGACCATCACTGCTCGCCATGTGATTACAGTACACGGCGGCGCGACCCCTCATCAGCTTAAGGACATCAACAAGGTAAACGAACGAACGGCCGTATTGGCGCGGCTCACTCTCTAGAATTGGGGCGAACAGGAACGTCCAAAGCAGTATAAGAGTTAATAAAGGTATGATTTTTCACTATTTGGAATGTCACACCAAATGATTTAGTGTCACACTGTATGATCATATCTTCATGTGTCAAAGCAAACTGTGTTTTAACCTACCTATTAGTGAGTACTGAACTTTACTGATTGATTAAACAATTACCCAGGAAAAACAGCAACAGTTAACATGGCCTTAATATTTCTGAACAGGATATTATTGTAGGGCTTTAACATGGGATAAGAAAGAATTGTAGACAGACAAGTACTCTTTGTAAATATTTTTATTTTCTATTCATGTTTTCCCACTGTTAGGCTATATGATTGTTAATAATAATAAATAATAATAAAGCTTTATTTGTATAGCACCTTTCATGACATGAAATGCAGCTCAAAGTGCTTTACAGAGCAGAAAATGAAGCACAGTTACTTAACAGAAAAAATAAAATACACATGAATACAATAAAGCAGAACAATAAAAACATAAAACATTGAAGAACAATTTCAGAACAGTGTGGACGTCAATAGCATCAAAGAGATAAAAAAAATATAATTCAGCTGTATTGTTTTCCATAGTATTAGTCCTGTAGCATGGGCAATGCATTCATTATTTCAGTATTCAGTATTTCATGTATCATTTTCATTTGGCACATTGAAGTTGTATTAATATGTGCCCTCTTTGTGTTCACATTAGTTCCTACCTGCCTAGGTGCATAGGGGACAGGTAAAGGGGTTACGCAGTTCAGTGTTGTTGGTTAACCCACATGTGTTTCAAGTACTGCTGCTGTGTTGGTTCGAGCTGAATAAAGAAGATTATTGTTTGTACAATTGTAGCCCGCTTATTCCCACCAACCTAGAAGGACTGGAGAGCGCAACCTATTTGATAAAAATAAGGGTTACAGACTGGTGGCAGCGGTGTTTCTTCATTTTCGGCTGTAAACCAAGGGCATTCAACGACGTCGGCTGAAAAAGGTGCTGCGGTCCCCGGTGCGCCCCGTGAGTTGTTGCATAAACTGTTTAACTCTCTGAACGCCAATTACGCACTATACGTCTTTGATCTGTAGTGCCAATTACGCACTTTACGTCTTTTTAATTAATAATCAAAAGTTTTATCTTTCATAACCTAATTGTAATTTCAAAAATCCGCTCTAAACTCATGCTGTTAGGCTCCGCGCCCGGACCGATTTGACTGTAGCACCGATTGGACCGTCCGACGGGCAACACAGTCCAGGACATTGGTTCTGGCCAGATTTCTCATATTGGTTTCTATGTTAACTAGAAACGTTCCGTTTATACACTTCCCTGTGCTTCCCAGAGATGTATAGGTACTCATTCGAACAGGCGTGAGCTCCCCTTTCTGATCGTGCATATGAATAGGCTCCATTGTCGCGATCCAGCGGATCGAAAGCGACATAAGCGTTTTGGGCTAGTATGCTAATATGGCTGGCCTGGAGAAAAACAAGCGCTCCCCCCATCAACAAAATAAAAAGATGCCTCGTGTCTTCTAAATGGCGATCAGATAGTAGGAGACCACCACGTGGTGGTTTTCAAAGGCCATTGCACTCTAGAACACACACACACACAGTCATAATAACAGTATATATCATAATGATCTAGGTCATCTTACACATGCATGTTCTATTGAAGCCCAAATCTAATGATAGGATATATGTATATATATATATATATATATATATATATATATATATATATATATAAATATATATATATATATATATATATATATATATAAATATACATGTTTTCCTTTGTAAGAGGGGTAGTGTGGCTTTCGATAGAAGCATAGATTTATATAATTTAAGTACAAAATATGATGTGTGTGTGCTAATTTCAGTATTAAAGTCACACAAAATGCCATTTGGAAGGCAATCACACATCTTGTAATGTACATTAGGATGTTGTTGAGAACGTCGTATCTAATCACAGCATACTATACACACTATACTGTACTGTATAACCTCCACCAAAGTAGATTCTACCATATGTTGTCATATGCAAATTAGGTTTTTATGTGGACTAATGGTTTTGCATGAATAGCAACTGGGAGGTGAAAGGATTGTGAGGATTGGAATTTGAATCCGACTCACTCGCACATTCTGCCTCAGTTTCCTCTACATAGTCTTATTTAAACAAGGCAAAATAAAGGTACATCCAGCATCATTGACACATGGGCATTTAATGAACATTGGGACTCTAATTGTAATATATGTAACTTCTGTTTCAAAGGTTATAAGGTTATAAGATGAATCCACTCCTAACACTACATGTGTACCAACATTGACATTTTATCATTTTAGTAATGACATGGTTACAAAACAACGGGTTAAGTAGATCAGATTTCCTGTCTTCTGTGAAAGTGAATTAAATCAATGTAAAGATTGAACGTACATAGCAACTTAATTCAAAACATGTGCAGGGAATATTACATGTTGTGAGTAATGTGTGTTCATGAAGAATTCAGCCAGTAACTTAGCATGTACTTTTAGGACAGCCTTTGACTGTTAATAATCATTTGGTCTATACATGCTTTGACTCTGACAGTGTCTGTTCTATTGGATTTAAACTCACTCCTGCTTGGACCTGACACATGTTCAAATGGACTAATGGGATGTGATGACTTGTAATTATTTATAATCCTCTCATATATTCATTATTTTTAGATTGTACTTATATTACTCAGCTATTCTTTGCTGAAGACTTTCCATGTCATATTATATTACTTAGACCTGATATCCTCCTCATCACACAAGGGTAATAATGAGAACATTGTATGTCACATCTTAACTCATTCTGTGCCTATCCCGAACATGTTCGGGATATGTTCAATCCAAAACAATTTTTTTTTTATTAATTGACTTACCCTGAGCTGCTTGTAGAGCCGTGGGTGGTCCTGGCTCGTCCTACGCTAGCCAGCCATCCATTTTACATGGTCCGACGATATTCACCAATGTTCACCGAATGTTCAGCGCCGCTTCCGGAACGTAGTCCAGTGTGCCTATCCCGAACATGTTCGTGATTTTTAATGAAATGAATAAAATGATCCGAGGCCTTCTGAAGCCTGAGCCTAAATTTAAAATCCAGTGGTCCAAATCCTGGGGAAGCCATGCCGGCCGTGAGCCGCGAACGTAGCCGCGAATCGCCGCCGAATCCAATGAAAAACCACATCTTTGGAGGCCCATATCTCTGGATTGTGTTTTTAGGGATGTGGCGCGAGGTTTATTTACGGCGAAATCGCCGAAAAATGATCTTTAAAATGACAAAATGGGAATAGATATTCTGTTAGCATTATCATCCGGGACCTTTCCATGACGTGCACGAACGTGAGCACGCGCGTCACTGCAACGTGAGCCCCCGGATGCTAATGCAGTCCCCTATGGGAGAAAGTCTGGCATTCTTTGGTGCCCTCTAGGGGCTGGCACTGGAAGCGTTAAGATCTACACTCTATGTTATTTAGATTACATACTCCTGATTTGGATTGATAATGACTCCTGTTGTCCTTATATTGATACTCGCTTCTATATTATTGTTGAATCTTGTTCATACTGTAAATATTGTTATTGATTTTGTATGTCCCATAGTTTATATCCATAATGGATACAGATATTATATTTTCATAGAGATATGTTAGTATTTCGAAGCTGACACAGCAATTCTCAACATACATAGATTATTTTGTTATCACTTTAAGGTTGCATGGGGGGAGGGGGGGGGGGTATGTTATATTGTGATTGGTGAAGAGGTGGCCCTATTGTTCTCTTTGGCCAATCGTTCAAAGCAGTTTGTCAGACTCTCTAGTATAAGAAGAGTTGGTCTGTGGCATTTTTCCACAAGTCTTCCAGGATATCAATCATTTCTGATCAGAGCTGACTGTGGACTCCAGACTTCAGGTGAAGATGAACTCTCTCGACCCCACCAGGGACATTTTTGCTGAACAGGAGGAACCCAAAGACCACGGTATGTTACTTACTTTACTTCACTGCTTTATAAGATGGAGGTAATTTACCACAGTTCATCAACATAATGCAAGTGATTTTAGCATTCCTGAAGTCTGACCCACCACTTCACTTACATATACAATACATACATATAATATCATGCAATGTCTTTAAGGTATAGTTAGGTACTCTACAAAAAATATATTATCTTTGGTGATTGATATCTTTATACAATGCACAATATGTGCTATAGTGGAAACCATTGTAAAACAATCTTGTGCTATGTTATCGTGAACATTAGTGAGGACCAATTATATGAGTTGAAGTCCATGAAGTCCACAAATTATTGAATTACCTCTCAACAATCTTTCCTTTGTCTTTGTGTCCAATCCAGTAATGCATCATCAGTCTGGCTTTCCTGTCCTACCAGAGGTGAATGAAAAGAAGAGGTTGGATAAGCAAAAACACAGCTGTGATCAGTGTGGAAAACACTTCACTAGCAACTCCACACTTAAAACACACAAGAGAATTCACACAGGGGAAAAACCCAATGGATGTGATCAGTGTGGACAACACTTCTCTCACATGACCAGCCTTAAAAAACACCAGAGAATTCACACGGGAGAGAAACCCTATGGATGTGATCAGTGTGGACAACACTTCTCTACATTGTTCGGACTTAAAAGTCACCAGAGAATTCACACTGGAGAGAAACCTTATGGATGTGATCAGTGTGGACAACACTTCTCTACATTGTTCGGACTTAAAAGTCACCAGAAAATTCACACTGGAGAGAAACCCTATGGATGTGATCAGTGCGGACAACACTTCTCTCTAATGCACAACCTTAAAAGTCACCAGAGAATTCACACAGGAGAGAAACCCTATGGATGTGATCAGTGTGGACAACACTTCTCTCACATGACCAGCCTTAAAAAACACCAGAGAATTCACACAGGAGAGAAACCCTATGGATGTGATCAGTGTGGACAACACTTCTCTACATTGTTCGGACTTAAAAGTCACCATAGAATTCACACTGGAGAGAAACGTTATGGATGTGATCAGTGTGGACAACACTTCTCTACATTGTTCGGAGTTAAAAGTCACCAGAAAATTCACACTGGAGAGAAACCCTATGGATGTGATCAGTGCGGACAACACTTCTCTCTAATGCACACCCTTAAAAGTCACCAGATAATTCACACAGGAGAGAAACCCTATGGATGTGATCAGTGTGGACAACACTTCTCTCACGCGAAAAGCCTTAAAAGGCACCAGATCATTCACACTGGAGAGAAACCCTATGGATGTTATCAGTGTGGACAACACTTCTCTCACATGACAAGCCTTAAAAGCCACCAGAGAATTCACACTGTAGAGAAACCCTATGGATGTGATCAGTGCGGACAACACTTCTCTCTAATGCACCACCTTAAAAGTCACCAGAGAATTCACACAGGAGAGAAACCCTATGGATGTGATCAGTGCGGAAAACACTTCTCTCTAATGCACCACCTTAAAAGTCACCAGAGAATTCACACAGGAGAGAAACCCTATGGATGTGATCAGTGTGGACAACACTTCTCTCACATGACAAGCCTTAAAAGACACAAGAGAATTCATACTTGAGAGAAAACTCATGGATAATGAACCCTGTGGGGTTATGATCTTATAATACATTGTTATTATGACTGCTAAACTGTTATAAGCATGTTACATGTTCATGAGCAAGCTGATTCTATATGATGGGAATTAATTAAATTGTTGATTAATTGTTAAGTGAAATTAACATCATGTTTAAATGAACTCTTTTTAGTGGTATTTTCCTATTAAAAATGTCTGTAACATTACATCTGAACTTTTTAATACTGTTAAAAGTCTGAATTTGTGGAACATCCCACCTACTTTTTTTCTGCGATTCTTTTTTGGTTCATGTAAACAATGGTTAGTGCACAAATAAAGGCAAACATTCTAAGTAAACACGTCTTATTTTTTGTTAGGTACATTAGTAATGGTTCTGCATGAATAGCACCATGGAGGTGTCGGAATTTGAATCTGACTCACTTGCACATTCTGCCTAGGTTTCCTCTACATAGTCTTATTTAAACAAAGCAAAATACAGGTACAACCAGCATCATTGCCACATGGGCATTTAATAAACATTGGGATTTGGGACTCTAATTGTAATATATGTAACCTCTGTTTCAAAGATTATAAGGTTAACACAACACGTGTACCAACATTTACATGATGATTATCTATTGTAATGGAGGTTTTTGATGTTACTATAATTATGTTAAACAGATCAGGAAGATGCATGACTACTATTAATTTATTGTAGATCTCATCACAGCGGAATGAGACTTGCATATCCCTCAATCCAGAGCGTCCCCCATCAGCTCATCTCCCACAAACATTTATACAGGCAACCAAGAACCAAGGGAACTGTAGTTCTTACTGTGCTCTCCTGAGACCCGTTTTGATGATGTCATCAGCACAAGTAACCACCAAAGTTAGAATTTCCTAGTCTGACATAGCCACGTTCTGTATAGTTGCTTTACATACAGCTGGAAAGGCAGAAGGTAGCATATGCGTTACGCGATGAGTCAAAGCTACCTCTATACTGGAAGAAATAGGGACATATTGATTGTACACAGTATACCGTATTAACTCTGTGTTGACATCTCACTTGGGATAAGCTATTATCACAGTTATCCTTGTATCAAAACAAATAGGATATTTTGAATATTACAAATGAAAATATGTTTTTTTATGTACCACAGAACTCACCAGTAAATGAGATAAGGTCTACATACTAGTGGTATCTTTATAACATGTCATATGTATGATAAGTCTTAAGAGATATGCCAGGATGTATACAGTAACGTCTCAGTTATACTTAGTTGTACGCTGGTGTCTTGAACCAAATAGTGCTGGTCCACAAGCTGTATTTAATCAAGCTTAAATATGCTGTGATGTAGACTGTGAGATGGCAGTTTGGTACAGTAAAGAAGTCTTCACTTCAAGGGTATCTTGAGTATGTTGAAAACATCACAAAATATCTCCCACTCGCCATGAATGTCTTAACTGACTCTGATTAATGCAATAGTGAGATTTATCTTGAGACTGTGATTTGTGTTTGTTACTGTCTCTTGAAGTATATTTAGTCGGCCATTCTACACCCCAAAATAAGTGAGGCACATGATACCCAGCAAATCTGCCAACATTTTTTATGACATTGAAGGTTTAGGAAATATAACTGTGAATATAAATGTTTTGCGTTCATTGGGACCTTCATGAATTAAATACTAATGTTGTCATTGATTCCTTCATGATTCATGTATTATTGAATTACATCTATATGTAGATCACTTAGGAAGAGGTGATGATGTCAACCCTGTAGAGGGTTTTTCAAAACAAAGGGTTAGGTACATCAGACTTTGATTCTTTCTCCCTTTTAGAGGGCAGATGATTGTCCTCTTTGAGGGCATTTACACTTGTATTATGAGAAACCACTTTTGATCACCCAGGAATCAAATGGTGAACACATGATGGCCCATCGACACCGAGGATGCATTGAAATGCAAAGTGTGACCAGTTCTATGAAGACTGAAATATGTTTTTTTATGTACCACAGAACTCACCAGTAAATGAGATAAGGTCTACATACTAGTGGTATCTTTATAACATGTCATATGTATGATAAGTCTTAAGAGATATGCCAGGATGTATACAGTAACGTCTCAGTTATACTTAGTTGTACGCTGGTGTCTTGAACCAAATAGTGCTGGTCCACAAGCTGTATTTAATCAAGCTTAAATATGCTGTGATGTAGACTGTGAGATGGCAGTTTGGTACAGTAAAGAAGTCTTCACTTCAAGGGTATCTTGAGTATGTTGAAAACATCACAAAATATCTCCCACTCGCCATGAATGTCTTAACTGACTCTGATTAATGCAATAGTGAGATTTATCTTGAGACTGTGATTTGTGTTTGTTACTGTCTCTTGAAGTATATTTAGTCGGCCATTCTACACCCCAAAATAAGTGAGGCACATGATACCCAGCAAATCTGCCAACATTTTTTATGACATTGAAGGTTTAGGAAATATAACTGTGAATATAAATGTTTTGCGTTCATTGGGACCTTCATGAATTAAATACTAATGTTGTCATTGATTCCTTCATGATTCATGTATTATTGAATTACATCTATATGTAGATCACTTAGGAAGAGGTGATGATGTCAACCCTGTAGAGGGTTTTTCAAAACAAAGGGTTAGGTACATCAGACTTTGATTCTTTCTCCCTTTTAGAGGGCAGATGATTGTCCTCTTTGAGGGCATTTACACTTGTATTATGAGAAACCACTTTTGATCACCCAGGAATCAAATGGTGAACACATGATGGCCCATCGACACCGAGGATGCATTGAAATGCAAAGTGTGACCAGTTCTATGAAGACTGATGGCTGTTCTGTACAAAATAACATTATTGTACAGAAACCTGACCACTGTCTTCTGTGAAAGTGAAATCAATGTAAAGATTGAACGTACAAAGCAACTTAATTCAAAACATGTGCAGGGAATATTACATGTTGTGAGTAATGTGTGTTCTGCTTGGACATGACATCACATGGACTAATGGGATGTGATGACTTGTAATTATTTATCCTCTCATATATTCATTATTTTTAGATTGTACTTATATTACTCAGCTATTCTTTGCTGAAGACTTTCCATGTTATATTATATTACTTAGACCTGATATCCTCCTCATCACACAAGGGTAATAATGAGAACATTGTATGTCACATCTTTTTTTGTCATTCAAATATTTTTATTTTTTAAACAGTATATAAACATCAACAAATATATATATGTATAAATAAAATACCAACACAAATACACATAAGAAAAACAAAAAACAAAAGAAAACAACGGCAGTCGAGCTAAGCTAATCGGACAACACCCCTTCAATTCTTAAATAAACATCAGTAGTGATTGTGTACATCGTAATGCATACGTAATGGTTCTATACTAAATGGACCCTCCCCTAAACAATGTACCTCCCGGCAAACCCTTGATATACAAAAAGAAATAATCCCACATTAAATGGAATTTGCCTTTAACATCGTTCTTTCTGGCGATCATATACTCATATGATGCAGTCTCGGTCATTAGTTTAGTCCAGTCTGTGAGCCCTGGCGTGACAGAGCTCTTCCAATTTCTCAGAATGATCCTTGATGCTGTGATGAGGCCTGCTGTGATGATTGCCTGTTGTCCCTTGGTGACTCCCTGTGGCAAAACCGTGCTATCTCCTAAGAGACAAAGCCCTGGGGACTCTGGTAGACTCACACCCACCCAGTCACCCAGTTTACCGAGCACTTCTCTCCAGAAGGGTAACACCACCGGACAGTCCCAAAAGGCATGCAAGAAGGTTCCATCCTTTCCCTTACATTTCCAACATCTTTTGTCTTCGATCAGACCCATCCTAAAAAGCTTTACAGGGGTATAGTAGTATCTATGAATAATTTTGTAGTGGGTAAATTTACTCCTAATATCCCTTGTGGCCCATCCCACATTGGATACTAGATGCCGCCATTTCTCTTCACTTATTTCCAAATTTAGATCTATTTGCCAAATTAGTCTTAGATTGTCAGTTGCTTAAGATCTACACTCTGTCATTTAGGATTACATACTCCTGATTTGGAATGATACTGACTCATGTTGTCCTTATATTGATACTCGCTTCTATATTATTGTTGAATCTATTTCATACTGTAAATATTGTTATTGATGTTGTATGTCCCATAGTTTATATCCATAATGGATAAAGATATTATATTTTTATAGAGATGTGTTAGTATATCGAAGCTGACACAGCAATTCTCAACATACATAGATTATTTTGTTATCACTTTAAGGTTGCATGGAGCATGTGTGGGGGAGGAGGTGGGGGGGGGGGGTATGTTAGATTATTTTTGGTGAAGAGGTGGCCCTATTGTTCTCTTTGGCCAATCGTTCAAAGCAGTTTGTCAGACTCTCTAGTATAAGAAGAGTTGGTCTGTGGCATTTTTCCACAAGTCTTCCAGGATATCAATCATTTCTGATCAGAGCTGACTGTGGACTCCAGACTTCAGGTGAAGATGAACTCTCTCGACCCCACCAGGGACATTTCTGCTGAACAGGAGGAACCCAAAGACCACGGTATGTTACTTACTTTACTTCACTGCTTTTCCTCTTTTATTATTACCATTCCAAGGCTATTCTTAATCTTACATTTTGTTTCATTGTAATTTGACCAGTATCTTTGCTGTAGATTAGATGCAAAACATTTCTGTTTTGCGCCACAGAATACCACTGCAAGCATTTTTTTGGGTAATACTTACATCTTAATTTACCACTTACCTATTATATGATGACTATGATGATTGTACCTGTGTTTAGTGAATGTATTATTTAGATTTTATGTCACATTTTGTCCACTATAAGTAACAATTTTTCCTTTATTTTTGTTTCCAATCCAGTGTTGCATCATCAGTCTGGTTTCCCTGTCCTACCAGAGGTGAATGAACAAACAACACAGCTGTGATCAGTGTGGAAAACACTTCCCTAGCATCTCCACACTTAAAACACACCAGAGAATTCACACTGGAGATAAACCTTATGGGTGTGATCATTGTGGACAACACTTCTCTCAAATGTCCAATCTTAAAATACACCAGAGAATTCACACTGGAGAGAAACCCTATGGATGTGATCAGTGTGGACAACACTTCTCTCACATAACAAGCCTTAAAAGTCACCAGATAATTCACACTGGAGAGAAACCTTATGGATGTGAACAGTGTGGACAACACTTCTCTCACATGAAAAGCCTTAAAAGACACCAGCGAATTCACACTGGAGAGAAACCTTATGGATGTGATCAGTGTGGACAACACTTCTCTCACATGGCAGACCTTAAAAGCCACGAGAGAATTCACACTGGAGAGAAACCCTATGGATGTGATCATTGTGGACAACACTTCTCTCAAGTGACAAGCCTTAAAAGACACCAGAGAATTCACGCTGGAGATAAACCCTATGGATGCGATCATTGTGGACAACACTTCTCTACATTGTTCGGACTTAAAAGACACCAGCGAATTCACACAGGCAACCCTATGGATGTGATCTGTGTGGACAACACTTCTCTCAAATGACAGTCCTTAAAAGCCACCAGAGAATTCACACTGGAGAGAAACCCTATGGATGTGATCATTGTGGACAACACTTCTCTACAATATTCGGACTTAAAAGTCACCAGAAAATTCACATTGGAGATAAACCTTATGGAACACTGTGGACAACATGCATGATGCCCCCTAAAGAAGAAGCCGAAATTATCATGAGCATACGCACATGAAAGATCAGATTAACAGTATGACAAAAGATTCAAAGAGGACGAGAACCATCAGCACACCCACATAACCAAGTACAACATGATAATCCATTATAATCTTCATAATAAATTGTTATTAAGATGGCTAAACTGTCAAATAATCAGGAGTTTTCAGAAGAAAATCTGTGTTGGAGCATGTTAAAGCATGTGTAAATGTTTGAATTACACCATTTTGCATGTTTCCTGTTGCATGTCTTCATGCAACATTACATCTGAACGTGTTCATACTGTAACAAGTATGTATTTGTAGTATGAACATTTTTTTCTGTGATTATTTTTTGTCTCAGAGGTTGTTGTGTTATCATTTGGAAGGCAATCACACATCTTGTAATGTACATTAGGATGTTGTTGAGAACTTCGCATCTAATCACAGCCTACTATAAACACTATGCTGTATAACCTTCACCAAAGCAGATTCTACCATATGTTGTCATATGCAAATTAGGTTTCTATGTGGACTAATGGTTCTGCATGAATAGCAACAGGGAGGTGAGAGGATTGTGAGGATTGGAATTTGAATCTGACTCACTCGCACATTCTGCCTCCGTTTCTTGACATAGTCTTATTTAAACAAGGCAAAATACAGGTACATCCAGCATCATTGACACATGGGCATTTCATGAACAGTGGGACTCTAATTGTAATACTATGTAACTTCTGTTTCAAAGGTTATAAGGTTATAAGATGAATCCACTCCTAACACTACATGTGTACCAACATTGACATTTTATCATTTTAGTAATGACATGGTTACAAAACAAAGGATTAGGTAGATCAGATTTCCATTCCTTCTCCCTGTTAGAGGACAGATGATTGTCCTCTTTGAGGGATTTTACACCTGCATTATGAGACCACCTTTGATCACCCAGGATGCAAATGGTGAACACTTGGTGGCCCATCGCCACCTACCCTCAAGCAAGCTCTGGGGGGGGGGGGGGGCTATGCAGGCTATGTGTGGGGAGTGAGGGCAATGCCAGCCTGCACTCTGTACAGGCCGATAGTGGGCTTGCCCAAATGTGGCCCACAGCTGGGTTGTCACCATGGGCGTGCTGTGGGCGCACCTGCGGGCTGCCCTAAGTATGCCCATACTGGACTGGTTTGCATCAGCCAGTTTAGGCCCACTGCAGTTTTTGTGTGGGCTGCCTATATCATTTGCAGCTCTTTTCACCTTATGTAATTATTTATTGTTCCTGCCTTTTCATTCACTACCACTGGACCAGCAGCTTCTGACAGGAGGAGAGGGGCCAGTGCTTGTCATGGCTGCTATTTAATGGTGAAATTGAACAGTAAGGACAGGGGTTACCTGCCTTTGACAATAATACAAGATAATATAAGATATTGCATTTTCTGTACAGTTGTTTTTTTTATTTTTATTGAAAACTGTGCACAGTGAACCCAGGATATGTATACTGTTGTGATAACTGGGATCCCAGCAGTGTTGATCAGATTAATTCAGTCTGTAGTTTTTGTGTATGTACCGTATATGATTTGTAGCCTACACATTCCATTTAAAATGGCATGCTGTGATATAGGCCTATACATATTCTGAACACAGCAAACAGTTCTACATTCTAACACATTGGATTAGTAATACAATGGTTACAAAACAAAGGCTTGCGTAGATTAGACTTTCACGTTAGATGTGACCTGGACCTCTATACCACACACAGTTGTGAAAAACCAAGGGTTTGTATTTTCAGTACATAATGTAAGCTTTCAAATTATGTGTCATTCATTGAAATCTATACACATATTTGAAGATGATATGCTATTGAATGGTGTTAATCTTCTAACCAAGAATCTGAGCAAAAGGCTCTCAAAGTGTGTGACACTACTGGCAGTCTGGTAAGGTGCGTGCCGTGAACAATGGATTGCAAGGGGTGTGATCAATGTTAACTCCACCCCTCAATGGTCCTGACCTAGTGGTGGTGATTTGTAGCTGAGACCTAAACAAAACTCAACAGAAACTGCAGATGTAAATGTTGTCTTTGTCTCTTTGGCATGTTAATGCTTGTCTCCGCCCTCCCGAAGGGTGTAAGGAAACACAAACAGCTCTGTTTACAAACGAGTTTAAGCTACTTGATGATTATAAAACATAGAGTCTGGTCATTAAAACATCTCCATGAACTGTTTAGTAACAGCTGTGATGTTCTACAATGACACAATATGAGCCCAAAATACCAAGCATGTGTCCTTCACCACACCAGGTTGTATTGTTTCCAAGTCCCACGTGTCAAAGATACATTAATATTTTACATCTTAACTTGTAGTCAAGCTATAGAAGTTAGCCTAGTTATTTCACCTTTATTAGTAATACAAGGGTTAGTGTTAGGGTTAGACTTTCACTGTTAGATTTGACCTGGACCTGGTCTCCACCACACAAGGGTTAATAATCAGAACATATAGCCTACATCCCTTCTTCTTTAGGATTAGAGATTCCTACTTTGAGCCTGACAGTGTCTGTTCTTTTGGTTCCTGCTTTAATATTTGTTACATTGATATGTGCTTCTATATTACTCAGATTGTTGAATCCTCTCTTGACACTGTACATATATTCATGTTATTGTGTTTGTACCATAGTTTATATTCATACACATATTCAAAGATAGAGATATGTTATAGTTATAGAGATAGTTTAATATAGGCTATTGATATTTTTGTCATAGATATATAATGTTGTTAGATTGTGATTGATCAGTACATGTCACTTTTTGAGATATCAAAGTCCATAAAGTGAAATGTCATTGTGCCAAATACATTTTACATCTTCATTTGTGCTATGGAGTCCACAAAAGTCGCTCTATTTATTTAACTTTTAGTAATAGCATGTAAACAAATTGATTAGATTGACCAGATTTCCTTTGTGCCTCCCTAGGGATACTCTAATAGCCAAATCTGTGGGAAACATCACAACAATGGCAATGGGCCAGTTGATATAATTACAACATTAATTATACTTGATAACCAATCATTCAGAGCAGTTAATGTTTTCACCCCAGACTCTCTAGTATAAGAAGAGTTGGTCTGTGTAATTTCCCCACAAGTCTTCCAGGATATCAATCATTTCTGATCAGATGACTGTGGACTCCAGACTTCAGGATAAGATGAACTCTCTCAACTCTGTTGAACAGGAGGAAAACAAAGACCACGGTATGTTACCTACTTTACCTCCCATTTCACCCCCTTGACTTTCCTTATATTCATTTGTTCTCAATCTTACACTTTTTGTTTAATTTAAATTTGACCGGAAGCTTTGCTGTAGATAAGATGGAGGTAATTTACCACAGTTCATCAACATAATGCAAGTGATTTTAGTATTCCTGAAGTCTGACCCACCACTTACATAATACAGTACATATAATATCATGCAATGTCTTTATGGTCATAGTTAGGTACTCTACAAACAATATTATATTATGTTTGGTGATTAATGTCTTTATACAATGCACAATATGTGCTATGGTGGAAACCATTGTAAAACAATCTTGTGCTATGTTATAGAGAACATTAGTGAGGACCAATTATATGAGTGTAAGTCCATGAATTACTGAATTACCTCTCAACGATCTTTCCTTTGTCTTTGTTTCCAATCCAGTAATGCATCATCAGTCTGGCTTTCCTGTCCTACCAGAGGTGAATGAAAAGACGAGGTTGGCTAAGCAAAAACACAGCTGTGATCAGTGTGGAAAACACTTCACTAGCACTCCACACTTAAAACACACCAGAGAATTCACACAGGGGAGAAAACCCATGGATGTGATAAGTGTGGACAACACTTCTCTGACATGACAAGCCTTAAACAACACATGAGAATTCACACAGGAGAGAAACCCTATGGATGTGATCAGTGTGGACAACACTTCTCTCTAATGCACCACCTTAAACAACACCAGAGAATTCACACTGGAGAGAAACCTTATGGATGTGATCAGTGTGGACAACACTTCTCTCAAATGACAAGCCTTAAACGACACATGAGAATTCACACTGGAGAGAAACCCTATGGATGTGATCAGTGTGGACAACACTTCTCTACAATGTCCGGACTTAAAAGCCACCAGACAATTCACACTGGAGAGAAACCCTATGGATGTGAACACTGTGGACAACCCACCGAGCATTTTTAGGTCTATTAGACGTCTATATGACTGTTGTTACATTCTGACATTTTAAATTAGACAGGTGCTCTCCTCTGGTACCCCCCTCCACCAATTCGACCCGGCGCTTGCTTGAAGTGTTCCCCTATTTCTGAGAGGATCTTCTTATCCGTCACGTCTCTGAAAGTCTTCCGGACAGCATCTGCAATTGTATAAAGGGTTATGGAAACAGGGGGGTGGTGGAGACAGAAGCCATTATAAATTATCCAGTATACTCCATTTGTACATCATGTCATCACAAATTTGTAGCATAGAGCAATTGAAGACCTAGATGATGATCTCATATTTTTACCAGTAACTAATGAACATAAGACGGTGTTCTTGAATCGTCTTTTCACATGAAGCCCACCACCTAGCATGTTGAAATTCCCCATCAGGGCGTTGGTGAAAAGTCTGTAACAGATACAAAACATGCAGATAAAATAAAAGTAGTTAGTCTAGCCTCTTACCTTGCACTTGAGTTTTTATTTTCAACATTTTCACTTTTAAGTTATAGTCATACCTGCCAAGGATATTTCTTGTACATGATTCTAGGTCCTTCCCCCCAATGTACGCCAGCTTTTTAACCTGTAAGATTTGAGTAATTATCGATAGTATCAAATTGGAGTAAGTATTTTCAGGATTTTTGTTTGATTTACCATTGACTTCCTCAAGTTTTGTCGCATTTCCAGTTCCCTGGACAGCCAATCAAACTCCTCCAGTGTTGACATTGGCAAATGTCCACCCTCGTCTTCACTGTCTGTGCCTCTGTTAAGGATCTTCAGTTCGTCGAGGATGGACATCAGGGTCTCCACCACCACCTTTTGAAACACTGAATAAAAGAAAAAAACAATGACAAACGTTTCATTCATAGACAGATGATACATGTTTTGAGTTAGTTAAAATAATACTTCCTTTATTACTTTTCTCCGTCATGGGGTACTCATATGTCTTCTTCTTTGAAGCTAAAATTCAGGAAGAAAAAATTAAGGGATACAGAATGTGATGCTTCATTTTGGGTGAAGTATTATTGTATTACAAGTTCAAAATAGTCCCGACTCCAGTAAAAATCACTCACAACCTTGATAAAAACGTACCTGTAACAATCTGTGGACTTTTAGAATGTCGACTTGCTGAGGCTGAAAGACAAGGCGATTAAAAATCACACTAGCAACATTCCATTTGAATAATACAGATGGGATAAATTAGTACCTTGTGGAGTACGGCGAACAGACTGTCTGGCTTCCGGATCAGGGCTTGGTGTCTCTGTTGGGCAGATGGTAAAGGAACACTCATCTTACCAAGTCACCACTTACAGTAAAAGCAATGTTAAACTGACAATCCATTACTTTGTTACCTATGGTCCTTTCTCCACAGGCTTGAGATCCTGTTGACACAACAATGTTAATTGCACATTCAAACCAAACCACTTGAATGTCATTAATGTCCAAGTACATAAACATTTAGCTTTGGGAGTGATATCTGGGGATCGTTGACTAGAGGCACGGCTCACTGTTGGGGGGTGGAAAATTATAAAATGAAAGTTCTAATCTTTCCAATGCCATCTCTCAATCTCAACTATGCCATCTCAACTTACCGTTAGAATTCTGTGCGATCACCTGCCTGGCTACTTGTGAGAGTCGGTTTAAGATAGCTGAAAAAAGGAGAGAAATACATGTCTCATATTTGGACTCACCATTGTGATAATTGCCAAAATGAATCAAATTTTACCCTTTGGGGCTGTGCTTGAGTCCGCCGCAGAGGAGTCTTTTTGACTGTCTGTGAGTGCCTGCGTTTATCTGCTGAGAGCAAAAGTATATTTAAAATAAAAAATGTCACTACACCAATAGTCGATGTATATGCTGTAAAGGTTTTAAAACAATGACATTATGACATTTTACACTACGGGTGATCTAACATCATCTGTTGGAATGTACAACGTAGGAGCATAAAAGGTCATCTAAGTTCTTATTTCCAGTAAACATTTTGGTTGGTGTTAAAATCAATATATTACCCTGTGGAGTATTGGAGTATCTGGAGTATTTCGGCCCTCTGCGGTCTGTCTGCGATCATCACCTGTGAGAGGGAAAAAGAGAAAAAAGATAAATGATTACAGCCATGGCTCTTGTTTGGACCAGAGTTTAATTCACACCACCAATTTCTATTTTATGTGAGAGTGGTAAAAACATCAAAAGTTTGCTTACACAGGCACCAAATTGAACACTGCCATACAAACCTTGTGTCCTGGCAGAATTTCTGTATGGCGATGTGTGCCCGCGTTTATCTGCTGGGAGAGAAAAGAAAATGAAATCAATCCTTTTCATTTACATTATAAGAGGTAAATGCTGTACCGATTAAAACATTACTATTGTAATAAATACAAGGACGGGGGCAGAAAAGCAAATGAAGGGAGTTATTTACATTCTACATTGTGATTGTGTTACTACCCAGCCAACATGTCCACCTGGGTACCATATGGGCCCAGTGTGGGTAACTGGGTACCAAGTGGGCATGGGCTAGAAGTGGGCAAACTTGGTGGGTCCCATACGGGTTTTTGTGTGGGCTAAGTGGGCATGGGCTTGAAGTGGGCAACATTGGTGGGTCCCATAAGGGTTTTGAGTGGGCTAAGTGGGCATGGGCTTGAAGTGGGCAACCATGGCTGGGTCCCATGAGGGTTACGTGTGGGCTAAGTGGGCATGGGCTATAAGTGGGCAACCATGGCTGGGTCCCATGAGGGTTATGTGTGGGCTAAGTGGGCATGGCTTAGAACTGGTCATCCATGCCTGGGTCCCTTATGGGTTATGTGTGGGCTAATTGGGCATGGGTTAGAACTGGTCAAACATGCCTGGGTCCCTTATGGGTTATGTGTGGGCTACGTGGGCATGGGTTAGAACTGGCCAACCATGCCTGGGTCCCTTATGGGTTATGTGTGGGCTGAGTGGGCATGGGTTATAACTGGTCACGCGTGTCTGGGTCCCGTATGGGCTAAGTGGGCATGGGTTAGAACTGGTCTACTATGCCTGGGTCCTTTATGGGTTATGTGTGGGCTAAGTGGGCATGGTTTAGAACTGGTCAGCTATGCCTGGGTCCCTTATGGGTTATGTGTGGGCTTAGTGGACATGGTTTATAACTGGTCACGCATGTCTGGGTCCCTTATGGGCTAAGTGGGCATGGGTTAGAACTGGTCAACTATGTCTGGGTCCCTTATGGGTTATTTGTGGGCTAAGTGGGCATGGCTTATAACTGGTCACGCACGTCTGGGTCCCTTATGGGCTAAGTGGGCATGGTTTAGAACTGGTCAACTATGCCTGGGTCCCTTATGTGTTATGTGTGGGCTAAGTGGGCATGGTTTAGAACTGGTCAGCTATGCCTGGGTCCCTTATGGGTTAAGTGTGGGCTGAGTGGGCATGGGTTAGAACTGGTCAGCTATGCCTGGGTCCCTTATGGGTTATGTGTGGGCTTAGTGGACATGGGTTATAACTGGTCACGCATGTCTGGGTCCCTTATGGGCTAAGTGGGCATGGGTTAGAACTGGTCAACTATGCCTGGGTCCCTTATGGGTTATTTGTGGGCTAAGTGGGCATGGATTATAACTGGTCACGCATGTCTGGGTCCCTTATGGGCTAAGTGGGCATGGTTTAGAACTGGTCAACTATGCCTGGGTCCCTTATGTGTTATGTGTGGGCTAAGTGGGCATGGTTTAGAACTGGTCAACCATGCCTGGGTCCCTTATGGGTTATGTGTGGGCTGAGTGGGCATGGGTTAGAACTGATCAACCATGCCTGGGTCCCTTATGGGTTATGTGTGGGCTGAGTGGGCATGGGTTATAACTGGTCACGCATGTCTGGGTCCCTGATGGGCTAAGTGGGCATGGTTTAGAACTGGTCAACTATGCCTGGGTCCCTTATGGGTTATGTGTGGGCTAAGTGGGCATGGTTTAAAACTGGTCAGCTATGCCTGGGTCCCTTATGGGTTATGTGTGGGCTAAGTGGGCATGGGTTATAACTGGTCACGCATGTCTGGGTCCCTTATGGGCTAAGTGGGCATGGGTTAGAACTGGTCAACTATGTCTGGGTCCCTTATGGGTTATTTGTGGGCTAAGTGGGCATGGCTTATAACTGGTCACGCACGTCTGGGTCCCTTATGGGCTAAGTGGGCATGGTTTAGAACTGGTCAACTATGCCTGGGTCCCTTATGTGTTATGTATGGGCTAAGTGGGCATGGTTTAGAACTGGTCAGCTATGCCTGGGTCCCTTATGGGTTAAGTGTGGGCTGAGTGGGCATGGGTTAGAACTGGTCAGCTATGCCTGGGTCCCTTATGGGTTATGTGTGGGCTTAGTGGACATGGGTTATAACTGGTCACGCATGTCTGGGTCCCTTATGGGCTAAGTGGGCATGGGTTAGAACTGGTCAACTATGCCTGGGTCCCTTATGGGTTATTTGTGGGCTAAGTGGGCATGGATTAGAACTGGTCAACCATGCCTGGGTCCCTTATGGGTTATGTGTGGGCTGAGTGGGCATGGGTTAGAACTGATCAACCATGCCTGGGTCCCTTATGGGTTATGTGTGGGCTGAGTGGGCATGGGTTATAACTGGTCACGCATGTCTGGGTCCCTGATGGGCTAAGTGGGCATGGTTTAGAACTGGTCAACTATGCCTGGGTCCCTTATGGGTTATGTGTGGGCTAAGTGGGCATGGTTTAAAACTGGTCAGCTATGCCTGGGTCCCTTATGGGTTATGTGTGGGCTAAGTGGGCATGGGTTATAACTGGTCACGCATGTCTGGGTCCCTTATGGGCTAAGTGGGCATGGGTTAGAACTGGTCAACTATGCCTGGGTCCCTTATGGGTTATTTGTGGGCTAAGTGGGCATGGATTATAACTGGTCACGCATGTCTGGGTCCCTTATGGGCTAAGTGGGCATGGTTTAGAACTGGTCAACTATGCCTGGGTCCCTTATGTGTTATGTGTGGGCTAAGTGGGCATGGTTTAGAACTGGTCAACCATGCCTGGGTCCCTTATGGGTTATGTGTGGGCTGAGTGGGCATGGGTTAGAACTGATCAACCATGCCTGGGTCCCTTATGGGTTATGTGTGGGCTGAGTGGGCATGGGTTATAACTGGTCACGCATGTCTGGGTCCCTGATGGGCTAAATGGGCATGGTTTAGAACTGGTCAACTATGCCTGGGTCCCTTATGTGTTATGTGTGGGCTAAGTGGGCATGGTTTAGAACTGGTCAGCTATGCCTGGGTCCCTTATGGGTTATGTGTGGGCTAAGTGGGCATGGTTTAAAACTGGTCAGCTATGCCTGGGTCCCTTATGGGTTATGTGTGGGCTAAGTGGGCATGGGTTATAACTGGTCACGCATGTCTGGGTCCCTTATGGGCTAAGTGGGCATGGGTTAGAACTGGTCTACTATGCCTGGGTCCCTTATGGGTTATGTGTGGGCTAAGTGGGCATGGGTTAGAACTGGTCAACCATGCCTGGGTCCCTTATGGGTTATGTGTGGGCTGAGTGGGCATGGGTTATAACTGGTCATGCATGTCTGGGTCCCTTATGGGCTAAGTGGGCATGGTTTAGAACTGGTCAACTATGCCTGGGTCCCTTATGTGTTATGTGTGGGCTAAGTGGGCATGGTTTAGAACTGGTCAGCTATGCCTGGGTCCCTTATGGGTTATGTGTGGGCTAAGTGGGCATGGGTTATAACTGGTCACGCTTGTCTGGGTCCCTTATGGGCTAAGTGGGCATGGTTTAGAATTGGTCAGCTATGCCTGGGTCCCTTATGGGTTATGTGTGGGCTAAGTGGGCATGGGTTAGAACTGGTCAACCATGCCTGGGTCCCTTATGGGTTATGTGTGGGCTAAGTGGGCATGGTTTAGAACTGGTCAACCATGCCTGGGTCCCTTATGGGTTGTGTGTGGGCTGAGTGGGCATGGGTTATAACTGGTCACGCATGTCTGGGTCCCTTATGGGCGAAGTGGGCATGGTTTAGAACTGGTCAACTATGCCTGGGTCCCTTATGTGTTATGTATGGGCTAAGTGGGCATGGGTTAGAACTGGTCAGCTATGCCTGGGTCCCTTATTGGTTATGTGTGGGCTAAGTGGCATGGGTTAGAACTGGTCAACCATGCCTGGGTCCCTTATGGGTTATGTGTGGGCTAAGTGGGCATGGGTTATAACTGGTCACGCTTGTCTGGGTCCCTTATGGGCTAAGTGGGCATGGTTTAGAATTGGTCAGCTATGCCTGGGTCCCTTATGGGTTATGTGTGGGCTAAGTGGGCATGGGTTAGAACTGGTCAACCATGCCTGGGTCCCTTATGGGTTATGTGTGGGCTAAGTGGGCATGGTTTAGAACTGGTCAACCATGCCTGGGTCCCTTATGGGTTGTGTGTGGGCTGAGTGGGCATGGGTTATAACTGGTCACGCATGTCTGGGTCCCTTATGGGCGAAGTGGGCATGGTTTAGAACTGGTCAACTATGCCTGGGTCCCTTATGTGTTATGTATGGGCTAAGTGGGCATGGTTTAGAACTGGTCAACTATGCCTGGGTCCCTTATGTGTTATGTGTGGGCTAAGTGGGCAAGGGTTATAACTGGTCATGCATGTCTGGGTCCCTTATGGGCTAAGTGGGCATGGTTTAGAACTGGTCAACTATGCCTGGGTCCCTTATGTGTTATGTGTGGGCTAAGTGGGCATGGGTTAGAACTGGTCAGCTATGCCTGGGTCCCTTATGGGTTATGTGTGGGCTAAGTGGGCATGGGTTAGAACTGGTTAACTATGCCTGCATCCCTTATGGGTTATGTGTGGGCTGAGTGGGCATGGGTTATAACTGGTCAACTATGCCTCTGTCCCTTATGGGTTATGTGTGGGCTGAGTGGGCAAGAGTTATAACTGGTCATGTGTGTCTTGGTCCCTTGAGGGCTAAGAGGGCATGGGTTAGAACTGGTCAACCAAAGCTGGGTCTCATATGGGCTATGTATGGACTAAGTGGGCCATGGGTTAGAACTGTTCAACCATAGCCGGGTCTTGTAAGAGTTTTATATGGGCTAAGTGGGCACGGGTTAGAACTGGTCACCCATATCTGGGTCCCAAAGGGGCTTTGTGTGGGGTACCTGGGCATGGGTTAGAACTGGTCAACCATTGCTGGGTCCTGTATGGGCAATATGTAGGCTAACTGGGCACGGGTTAGAACTGGTCACCCATATCTGGGTCCAAAAGGGGCTTTGTGTGGGGTACCTGGGCATGGGTTAGAACTGGTCATCCATGGCTGGGTCCTATACGGGCAATATGTAGGCTAACTGGGCATGGGTTAGGACTGGTCAACCATATCTGGTTCTCATATGAGCTATTCATGAGCTAAGTGGACATGGGCCTATGGCACACCTGTGTGTCACAAATACAGTATAATCAATCTACTTCACAACAACTACATCAATGGCATATCTTTGCGTGTGACATACATTTAGGCTCATTTGAAAAATATTTGACATACACTAATAGGCCACAAAAGCAAAGGATTGATCGAATAAATAAATAAATAAACAAATAAATAAATATATTAAACACTATGTTCAAGAGACAAGACCAGTGTATAACATGTAAGATGGATGGATGGATGGATGGATGGATGGATTGATTGATGGTTAATAGGATAAGTCACAAATCGGTTATGGTGAATACAAGGGAGAGAGAGGGTAATCCCATACTAATTTTAGGGAGGGTGGGATTGTGCATCTACCTGCCTGTATGTCCATGTCTGGCTGTCATAAGGGCTATGTATGGGCTAAGTGGGCATGGGTTAGAACTGGTTACCGATATCTGGTTCTCATATGGGCCATGCATGGGCTAACTAGGCATGGATTAGAACTGGTCAACCATAGCTGTGTCCCGTATGGGTTATGTGTGGGCTGAGTGGATATGGGTTAGAACTGGTCAACCATGTATGTGTCTCATATGGGCCTTATATGAGCTAATTGGGCACAGGTTAGAACTGTGTAGGTCCAGTACACACACACACACACACACACACACACACACACACACACACACACACACACACACACACACACCTAAGGATATATATATTTGTGTCACAAATATAAGTCACAAATCGGTTATGGTGAATACAAGGGAGAGAGAGGGTAATCCCATACTAATTTTAGGGAGGGTGGGATTGTGCATCTACCTGCCTGTATGTCCATGTCTGGCTGTCATAAGGGCTATGTATGGGCTAAGTGGGCATGGGTTAGAACTGGTTACCGATATCTGGTTCTCATATGGGCCATGCATGGGCTAACTAGGCATGGATTAGAACTGGTCAACCATAGCTGTGTCCCGTATGGGTTATGTGTGGGCTGAGTGGATATGGGTTAGAACTGGTCAACCATGTATGTGTCTCATATGGGCCTTATATGAGCTAATTGGGCACAGGTTAGAACTGTGTAGGTCCAGTACACACACACACACACACACACACACACACACACACACACACACACACACACACACACACACACACACCTAAGGATATATATATTTGTGTCACAAATACAGTAAACAAGTAAGACGCCTCAGGGCGAAAAGCAACCTCGCCCTAAAGGGCGAAGTCGCGCCACAGTGAGGTGGACATCAGGGTGTGGATACATCAGGGATCTCCATATATGGGCACAAAATAGATTTGTTCCCCTGGCATCACAGGGATCTCCACATCTCCATATATGGGCATAAAAGGGATTTGTTCCCCCTGGCATCACAGGGATCTGACAGGGCATCATTATATATATTATATATTGATTACATCATTGAACTCCATATGGGCATAAAAGGGATTCTGTTAGCGTGGCATCACAGTGAGCGTCAAACCCATTCGGGTAGAGTGGTTCCCCTGACATCACAGTGACATCAGAGCATGATGTCAGAGCAGCAAACCCATAGAAACTCATAAAATGGGTACAGGTCTACACATCTACACGGACGTGGACAAGCTGTAACATTTCTTATGGTAAACTTCGACCTTTGGTCGCAATAAATATCCATTACATCAATGGCATATGTTTGTATGTAACAAATACAATCTATCTGGGCTCATGCGAAATATATTTAACTGATATTAATATGTTGCAAAAGCAATGGATCGATCAGCCTTTCTGTGGATATGTGGATATATCTCATAGGGACCAATTGGGGTATCAGAGATAGTAATACCCTTTTAAATGGGGGTCTGTCTAAGTCAGTTTGACATGCCTAATGCATGTCAAACTGGGGGTCCTTGAAATTATAATGGTTCAAAATATAAATATCTTCTCTTAAAGGGTCCTTGGCCACATGCCCACTCAGCCCACACATAACCCATAAGGGACCCAGGCATAGTTGACCAGTTATAACCCATGCCCACTCAGACCACACATAACCCATAAGGGACCCAGGCATAGTTGCCCAGTTCTAACCCATGCCCACTTAGCCCACACATAACCCATAAGGGACCCAGTCATAGTTGACCAGTTCTAGCCCATGCCCACTTAGCCCACACATAACCCTCATGGGACCCAGCCATGGTTGCCCAGTTATAACCCATGCCCACTTAGCCCACACATAACCCTTATGGGACCCACCAAATTTCAGATTTGGTGGGTCAGACATCAATCTGTGCAGGTTGGAAATAATTACTCCACCGTCATATCCCTGAGCACTGGCTCTCCACAAGGCTGTTTTGAATCCACTGCTGTTCACCCTGACGACCCATGACTGCTGTGCGAGGTTCAGTACTAACCACATGGTGAAATACGCGGACGACACGACAGTTGTGGGCCTCATCAGAGAGGACAACGAGGATGCATACAGGGAGGAAGTGAGACAGTTGGTGGGCTGGTGTAACACACACAATCTTGTCCTGAATGTCAACAAGACAAAGGAGATCATTGTTGACTTCCGACGGAACCTGCACAGCCACACACCACTCCTCATAAACGACACCGCTGTGGAGGTAGTGAGCAGCACCAAGTTCCTGGGGGTGCAGATCACGGACAGCCTGACATGGTCCTCTAAAACGGCCTCTCTTTTAAAGAGAGGACAGAAACGTCTGTTCTTTCTGCGCCGGATGAGAAGAGCTCAACCTCCCCCTCCCATCCTCACCACATTCTACAGGGCCACCATAGAGAGCATGCTGACAAACTGCATCTAGGTCTGGTCTGGTAGCTGCAGTGAAACTGTGCAGAGAGTGGTGAAGACAGCGGAGAGGATTATTGGGACTTCCCTGCCTTCCATCAAGGACATTGGCCAAAATCAAAGGCTAAGGGTCAATTCACACTCTTATAAAGAGCCTAACTTATTTCGGTTTGGCACTAGGCGAACCCTAATATGGGTCGTCGTCCCTGGTTCGGGAGGGCGTCAACCAACTAAACTCTGCTCCACGGTGCTGCCGAAATGTTAATGACTTAATTTCGGTACTCGGCGGTGTCTTCTCATTCATTCAGCCTGGCTTCATGTTCATATTCTCGAATGTGAATCTAAGGAAACAGCGGTCGTTTGGGAGGGAGACACGCCGACTTCCAAATGCTTGTGTGGCCGTGTATTGAGTGTCGCAGAGCAGATACATTGTCAGCTGGTTCTCGGCCTGGCTAGAGTCGAGAGTGATGGACTGGGAGGTGTGCACGCAACACACACACACACACACACACACACACACACACACACACACACACACACACACACACACACACACACACACACAGCTTTGCTGCGTGTCTCGCTAGTCGCCAACCGTTTAAAGAGAAAAGAAGAGCTTAAACACAACTTTGCTAGTGTTCCGTAGGTTTTCCACAACGAGTTGTGACTGTGAGCATGCAGAAAGAGAGGCAGCACGTCTATAATGTGAGCTTGTAGATTAAATGTTTTTTTGACAGTGCTCGAGCGTTTGTGAGAGTGAGAGAGAGAGCATGATAACTTGGGGATCGGGTGCACCGAGAGAAGAGAGGTGGTGCTGCTGCCTGCTGGAGCTGCTACCTCCAGTCATTCAGCGTGCAGCGTGAGGGCCAGTCAGATATGTATCCGCCCTGCAACGCTCTTGTATCGGCCACAAACGTCATGCCATGGACCTCCAATATGTACAAGCGACTTCAGCACTAGCCGTTAATAAAGTATGAATGGACTCCCCCCAAACTTAAATAATTTCGGGTCGGGGAGCCCTCCCCAACCGAAATGAGTTAGGCTCACTATTAGAGTGTGAATCGACCCTAAGAAGATCATATCTGACCCTACCCACCCACACCAGGGACTATCTATCACTTAGCCCATATGGAACCTACATGGAACCCAGAGCCATGGCCCACTTCTAGCCCATGCCCACTTGGTACACAGGTTTGATTGATTGAAGACTTTATTAGAAGTTTGCAAAGAAAAAAGTACAGTTTCATGATGGTTCAAGGTCAACTAAACGGAGATCCTAGGAAAGCACTTAGCTTATTTACACAGGAAACCATTGAAGTATATATAACATTGAATGACAGACAGATAGAACACAGTACTATGCATGTAGATATAGTCAGGAGAAAATAAAATAAAAATATAAAGAGACTAAAAAAAAGAAAAACACTGCAAAAAATATATACAGTAGGTGAATAGCACCCAATAGCACCCATTGAGCCCCAAAACAGTGCAAAAGAATGTATACAGTAGGTGAGTAGCACCCATTGAGCCCATATGGTACCCAGGTGGACATGTTGGCTGTTCCTGTTTGCCGACTCGGCTCTCCTAGTCTAGACGGACAACTTCTATTTTCACAATATTTATCTGTGGAACAGTCAGAATAAAATGTAATGCTCCTCAACTCCTACAATTCCACATGCTTATCAGGGAGGGGGTCCCCAGTTCAAATATCATTATTTTGGTGGGTTCACAGTTCAGACATGATTATTTTGAGGGGTCCTCATGCAGTTAGCCTATATGATTATTTTGGGAATGGGGTTCCAAGTTCAAATATGATTGTTTTGGGTGGTTACTGCTTGAAAGGTTGAGAACCACTGACATAAAATATAACAATAAAATAATATTAATATCTGAACGTCAGAGTAGGTCATTATTTTTTACGTCGAAATCAGGTCGAGTTTTTTTTTTGAAAAATAATTGTTATATTTTCTGTTATTAAAACATGATTAGACTAATACATGTGTGATATAACTTGTGAAATAAGTAATGAACAATTTGTGTGGTGGGAGTGATTGCAATTAACAAAATTAAATGTACATTCTATATTTTTTAAATTAAAAGTGTTGCAAGAGATATTTGTTGTTGTAGTGCAAGAGAGTGAAAGATATATTTGTATTTGTGAATGTGATATATATATAGGCCTATATATAGATAGATAGATAGATAGATAGATAGATAGATAGATAGATAGATAGATAGATAGATAGATACCTTTATTATCCCAAGGAGGAAATTCATATTATATAAATAAAATAAATATATTGTAGCGGCCCCTTTAACTGGGAGTCTGGGACCGGATGTCATGTGATGTTGCTGCGTCCTTGGGTGGAAGTGGCGTCATTATTGTTGTGTTACAATAGCTGTGTGCTACGCTCGGCTCGGGGAGTTATATTATATTATCATTATATTTCATGCTGGAAAGTGCCTTTGTACACTACACTGTGGATTACATCTCTGCCTCCGGTTCCTGCATCATCACGATATTGCCTGATTAATTCATGTGGCAACGGAACGCAGAGTTCCGCCTAGCGCGCGCATTTTTAAATTGTAACCGATGAGGAAGACCCCGCCCCTCTCTCTCACGTACACACTGCAGCACAACGTCCAGCCGAGCGGAGCCTTTGAAGTGTATGCAGGACGCAGACACGCAGTAAGTGTAAAATATAGAAGTTATTGCTATTGTTTTGTAATGCTGATACTGAATAGCTTGGTTAACGTCCAGCGAGTTCATTTGGACTGGGTTAGCAGACTGGGTTTGGCTAGTGTGTTAGCATTTAGCATAACAACAGGCTGGCTAGCTAGCAGCTGGCTAGCCGTGCTCGACAGAACAAACTGGCGTTGTTGTTATATGTAGAAATACAGCCTTAGCACAGCTACGTGCTGGAACTGCATACATTCATTTGTATTAACTGTAAGTGGATATTTATTTTATTATACCCATGGCCAGCTCAGGTCTATTTTGTCCCAACTAAAACACAGGCTGGTGGTTGTGACTGTGGCTACATCTTTAAAAACAGGGTCCGTGAGGGAGTTCCAGGGGGTCCACAGCTAAATGATAGATAGTTAGGAACCAAGGGGACCTTATTCACGTCTGAAATGGAACCAAATGGACCCTAACTGGTCCATTTGATTCCATTTGTACATTCTCTGAGTTGATTTTACATGGAGTCCCAGCTAGAGAGAAATGCCATTTACAGCTGGGGTCTGTAGGCTAATGCATGTGCCAAACTGGGGGCCACAACACAAGCTTGTAGATTGGCTATTTTATTTTCCAGTAGCTAAATAGGGCTAGTGGACAAGTGCAATGCATGCTGTAAAAAAAATCAAAGCTCACAAGCGTGTGTGTGTGTATGGCTCATTTGTAATGTATTTTGTAGTCTTTAAACTTTTGTTTGTTTGTTTGTCTATATGCAATATGGTAAATTAAGTCTCCTCTTACCACCCTTTAGCAAAGTCCTTTTTAATCCAGGAAATCCGGTAGTAATCCACAATAGGAAATTAAAAGGTAGCTTCATCCTGTGGTATAATATCCAAGATCCAATATAGAATACAGCAAGACTTTTGCATGAGACTTCTCCTTCTCTTCTTACCCTGCACTGCCAAAGCTGCACTTCACAGGTGTTACAAACACGTCTGAATGCCAATCTACTGCAGCCAATCAGTGCAAGAACTAGTCAAGTACTAAATAGCCAATATACTGTACATGCTCATATTATGCAATGTGTTCTTGTAGATCATTTTATGTCTAATGCAACATTGTTGTTTGATGGAGTATGATAAAATCTAACCTATTAATTTCCTTTTTCTCTCTCTGTTACATGTCTGCGTGGTGGTATGAGGTGATCCTGGGAGCTAAGCCAACCAGGTAATTTACTTAATTAATAATGATTTATTTGAACTGAGAAGCCATTCTACAGCCTCACATTGTGTGTGCTTGTAGATCAGCTATTTTTGTGTCAAACACCTCTGAAAGGAAACTTGACTTCGGTCCATTATATCTCTCCTTTAATGATTGAATGATTGCACTCTCCCACAGTAATAAGGAAAAGAAAAAAACAACACATGTTAACTATTTTAACACTTTGTTAATTTTAAGCTCAGTGTCAGGGAATCCCAAAAAAAGAGTAAATGCCAGCAGAACAATATTGCAAGCCATTTTGGCAAAACCTTGATCGGCGCTACCCACACTTTAGGTTGTGTTGCTCATGCCTCGAATGCCCGATGCTTACAAGCTGTACTTTGTTGTAAAGGTGACGAATCAATGATAAAAATGATATAAAACAATACAAATAGGTATTATTAAAGGGGAGATATCATATAATGGACCGAAGTCAAGTTTCCTTTGTTTTTGTGCCGTCTCTCAGGTGCCGTTCGTTGGGTGGCTGCTTGTTCTTGTGACGCAGTGTCCAGTCCTGTCTTATGTGGAAGCAAACATGTATGAACTAGTCACTAGTCTGTTTTCACTTCTCCCTCCCTCTCTCTCAGGTGTCTGCTGTGCTTGTCCTGCCTTTCCTTTGGGATAGACATGGTGGTTTCTACTCTTGGGAGATACCAACCAGGTAGTCTGATTATTGTTTTGTACTAAATAGCCAATCTACAAACTGTTGTGCGATGGAAAATTATAACGCTTTGATTGGGTGTCTAACCTATTTATTTTTATTTTTTTATTCTCTTTCTCTCTCAGGTGGCGTGACGTGTCTGATAGTCCTTTCGGACCTGGTGCCAGTCGTAGAGGATGGAGAGATGACCAAGCTTTTAAGACCTTGGTAGGCTTTACATGAGTCACAGTATAAAGTGCATGTTTCAACATGGAAGAAGAGGAGGTTCGCACACTGTTCCAGAGCTCCAGTAAAGTTTATTAGGACACATTATTGTATCCTAATAAACTATTTACTGGAGCTCTGGAACAGTGTGCGAACCTCCTTCTTCCATGGTGTGTATATTATATATTCCTTGGTTCGGCACCTGTAAATCTTTGGAGATGTGCGTGCTTCCCTCTCTGCATGTTTCAACATACAATATGAATTAACCCTTGTGTGATGTGGTTACTACTATATTGTTCACAAAAATGACATGTTTTTCTTCAGGCTCTTCAGTAACCACATGAAGGGGGAAAAGGAAGGTGGCTTTAGGAGAAGACTGATGTCTTTTAGAGCAATACAAGGTAACTTCATGTTGACCAAGGACAGACAATTGGCACACACCAATCTGTAAATAATGTAATTGGGCAAAACATGTCCTTCCCTTTGATACAATGGCAAGTGTCTTTGATTGGGTGTCTAACCCAGGGGGTTTCAAACATTTGACTCGGGTCACCCCTGTAAATAACATTTTAATCCACAGCACCCTTGAAGTACACTGTAAATATTTTGAATCTTACATCAGGGGTCTTCAACAGGGGGTCTGGAACCCCTAGGGGGTCCTCAGAGGTACTACAGGGGGTCCTCCAAATCTTTGTGGGATTTTTCTCCTTTTCATATTAACCACCTGAACCCTAGCGTCAATATTCAGAGAACTTTAGCCGAAAATAGCCGATCTACAAGCTCACAACTGCGAGGCGTTGTGAGCTTATACCCTATTTTCGGCAAGGAGCTTTGGTGTAGAGGGGGAAAAAGTGTAGACTAGGTGCAGAGTGAAAGGTCAAATTCTTTTTTTAAGTATTGAATGTTCAAGTGGTTAAATATCTGAAAACACAAATTTACATGATTCCAAAATACACTGATGATTGTGCTGTCAAAAGATGAAACTATATGGAAACAGGTTGTGGGGGTCCCTGCTTCATCTCTCTCTCAACTAACCCTAACCCTGGCCTGAAAACGTTGAAGACCACTGTCTTAAATCATTAGAGAAATATCAGTTTCCATTAGAACGGACTGAAAATAACTTTATACTTTATGTTTAACCACTTGAACCCCAGCATCCCTATTCTGGGAGGAAGGTTCACCAAAAATAGCCGATCTACAAGCTCACAGCGCGTTGTGACATGTTGTGAGCTTGTAGATCTGCTATTTTTCAAAAGTTAAAAGCATACAATAATGGTTAAAGTGGTTTAAATCTAACGCAACACAGACGTGTTCCAGGTATTTTAAATTTGAAAAATGTCTTTAATTTTCCCATCCCCTGTTTTTGTGTTTTTTTTTTCTTTTGAAGTCCCATACACGAGGACAGACAGAGTTCCAGCCTTCCAAACGAAACCCGATACACCTGGCCTCTGAAAACGTCAGACCCAGTGGCGTCCCGCATCTGGACAGACAGAGTTCTAGCCGTTCAACCCAGAGCAGTGCAGCGCCACAGGGGATAGGCCTAGGACAACACGCACAGTTGTTGAAACTCCTGGATGAGCTCAAAGACACCCAGAGAGTCCATACTAGTATGTTGAACCACCTCCTGAAGCAGAAAGACGGTGTGCCTGGCCTGAAGGAGCAGTGTTCCCGCTCAACACAGCTGAAGATGACGTGTCCATGGAAACCAAGCTGCGCGACTCAAAGTTCAAAGCTGAAGTTGTAAGTTCTAATCCCTTATTCACTTCAAAATGCACTTGAATTTTCTAAATCTATTATTTTATAATTACATTGCTAGAATGTAAAGGGGGTGTATGAGGTTAGCAACCTCATGCACAGCACTCGCGAGAGGGCACCAACACAAGCTACAGACATTTATTCAGATACCCTCAGAGTCTCCCGAGAGGGGGGGAGTATGTGAGACTCAACAATACAAACATAACGGTAACAGCCCTTAACTAATCACAGCTAACAAGATGGCTCACCTAAACAACATCAGCTGGGGAGAAATTGGAAGTAAAGTGTCACTGCGAGAACATCTGCAGGAACACAAAAGGTAAAAATACATCAAGCCAGGACCAAGTGTGGAGAAGAGGGGTCACAGGTGCAGCGCACAACTTGGTTGGTGAGTTGGTGAGACGAAGGAGAACTCCAGGCAGGAATAACCCACAGTACTGGAGAACTCTACGCACCTGTGTCACCTCAAGACCTCAGGAGGGACCCACCCAATACCTCCCCAGAGAAGCCTCTTGTTGGGATAAAACAAATAGAGCAGGAGAGGGGAGTTTAGCTTTGGTCAGGAGGAGGAGATGGGCAGTGATTTGGCCACCACTGCCAACCCGGCCATCAAGAGGGTGTTGTGGTTTGCGGGTCGAAACACCTTATGATCGATGGTTACTACCTGAAGACATCAAATTTTCCTGGCCATCAAATTTTCCTGGCCAAGGCTACATTCACCAAACATGAATGGAGGAGAAGCATCGTTAGATGTAATTATAATCATAAAGGATATTGCCCTTTGAGTGCATGAACACAATGGCTATCAATATCTAAGCTGTTCACTTAATACAGAATTTCCTTCCTGTGACTTTTGTCATTCTCAGGTTGCCATGGTTGCAGATATTGGCGGCACTTCAGTGGAGGATAGTGTCAGGCGGATGATGGGGTCCATCATGAGCCATACACTGTCTCTCGAGTACAACGTCACTGGACAGAAGAACAAGAAGAGGTTCCTAGGCCTGCAGCTTTTTGATGTTGTATATGGTAAATTTTAGTTTTTGAGCGGTGGTAAACCGCTCCTAAGAGAGGCTGTGTGTGTGTCTATAGCCACTTTTCCTCAGTGTTTTGCTGTAGCAATGTGTTTTCCTCAGTGTTTTGCCATAGCAATATGCGTGTGTGTGTGTATCCATAATATCTAGACCTATATCCTAGTCTTTTTCCTCAGCGTTTTGCCATAGCAATGTGTTTTCCTCAGCGTTTTGCCATAGCAATGTGCGTGTGTGTAGCCTGTATCACATCACCAATTACCAATTGAAGACGTTATGCAAGCACGACCACCGCTCACTTCACATTGGGTCTGATTTTTAATTGTAATTTTTCCTTTAAATTTCCTTTTGTCTTTCTAACTTTAATACAGTTTGGCAAACATAAGTAGAAGCATGCCACCGTATACAGAGATCACAACAATTCTGAGAAATGCACACTTCTCTGTGATATAAAACTTTTGAATGGAAGTTTCATAGGGTTTCACAATCTAAGAATCAAGCTAGCTTTCCTAAGTTGGCTTCTTGTCATTTGTTTTTAGGGGCACTCAAGACCAACACATCAACAAAGGACATCAACCGCAAGGATGCAGAGAAGGCGCTCGGCAAGTGGTTCACAGGGGCCCGTGATCGTGGTGGGAATAGGGCCGCAAGAGGTCACAGATCAAGCGACACCCCTGACAACGAATCTGCAAACACACCTGGTAACTCAGACACAACACTGGACAATGACTCGCAGCCGTAATAGGAAAATGTCAGCCACCCTTGGAATCTCACTCGCACACACACACACACACACACACACACACACACACACACACACACACACACACACACACACACACACACACACACACACCTTGGTAGCCACCATCTCTGCGTTGGGTTGGGTTATACATCCAGGTCAGCTCTCATTTTTCTGAGGCCTGTGGTCAATGTTTGAGTTTGAGTTCCGAGTTTTACGTAACCCTGTGCCTGATTGTACATAGCCCTAGTTAAAGCTGAGGGGGGGGGGGGGGGGTTGGGTTAGGTTATACATCCAGGTCAGCTGTGTGGGATCAATCATTTTTCTGAGGCATGTGGTTAATGTTTGAGTTTGAGTTCCGAGTTTTACGTAACCCTGATTGTACATAGCCCTAGTTAAAGCTGACTTGAAGATGCTTGTTATGTATACCGTTGCCGCAGGCGCCACATAATGTGTTTGTTAAGGACTAATGTTTACATTTAAGGAGCTATAGTCAACTTTTTCTTGAGAAATGGATGCTAAAAAAAAGATAATGTTTAAAAAATATTTTATAAAAAAATTAGCTTTATACATGTGTTTCTATTCAAAGATGACCATGTAAAATAATGACTAAATAATCATTTTGGCCATTGACGGTTGTTTCTGGTCTTGTTAGACTAGGATGTAAACAAATTGTCATTGAAACACATGTATGAAGCTTATTTTTTTATAAAATATCTTTTGAAACATTTTTATTTTAGCATCCGTTTTTCAAGAAAAAGTTGACTATAGCTCCTTTAACCTATTTAGAACAGTTACACAATATTGTGTATCATTATTTTATGCTTTAACTATTGAAAAATAGCAGATATACAAGTGCCGCGCTGTGAGCTTGTAGATCTGCTATTTTTTTTAAATCATAAAAAAATTAATTTTGACCCGATTCAATAAGTGTCTTTTGAACCCTAAGATTTTTTGAAAAACATATGTTTCTATGTCAGCAATTTGGCCAGCCATCGTCAAAGAAAAGGTCCTTTTCACAAAGGTCTGTTCTTGAGAGACTACTATGTCAGTGGTTCTCAAACCTTTTCATGTGAAGGACCCTCAAACTGATATTTATTTGGCCACAGACCCAATCTCAAAATATTTAGTTCCATGGACCACCCAGAAGCAAAATTTGAGTTACAAATGTTCGCTTTAAAAATACATATATTCAAAAATGTGCACACATTTTCACGACTTTTTCAAACATAGCAGATCTACAAGCTCGCAGCGTGGCACTCGGTACCGTGCTGTGAGCTTGTATATCTGCTATTTTTCAATAGCTAAAGCATTCAATAATTCTAGGCCTAAATGGGTTTGAAGTTGGCACTACTGTTTGCACTGTATTTCCAGTTATTATTGCATATATGTGACTGAGGCTGGAGGAAAGGTCCTTATGTCTGCAATAGTGAAGTCCGCCAAATTAACAAAATATGTTTGATTTTGGATTTTTGGTGTTTATCCTTTTTTGCCATGTTATCTAAGAGTGTATGTTTGAGAACCTTCTCATTGCAACATATATCCATTTTGGAATCATTAAATAGCTTAAATTAGTTTGTAAACAGAGCTGTGTTTTTGTGTTTCCTTGCACCCTTCTGGAGGGTGGAGACACACATTAACATGTCAAAGCCAACATTTACATCTGCAGTTTCTGTTGGCTAATGTGTGGTTGTTGTTCTCAGGTTTCAGCTGCAGATCACCACCAATAGGTTAGGGCGGGTGAGGGTTGGAGTTAACAATCCATTGTTCACACCCCTTACCTGACTGCCAGTAGTGTGACAAACTTTGAGAGCCTTAATGGGGCTAAGTGGACATGGGTTATAACTGGTCTACTATGCCTGGGTCCCTTATGGGTTATGTGTGGGCTAAGTGGGCATGGTTTAGAACTGGTCAACCATGCCTGGGTTGACCAGGCTAACCTGGGTCCCTTATGGGTTATGTGTGGGCATGGGTTATAACTGGTCACGCATGTCTGGGTCCTTATGGGCTAAGTGGGCATGGTTTAGAACTGGTCAACTATGCCTGGGTCCTTTATGGGTCATGTGTGGGCTAAGTGGGCATGGTTTAGAACTGGTCAACCATGCCTGGGTCCCTTATGTGTTATGTGTGGGCATGGGTTATAACTGGTCACGCATGTCTGTGTCCTTATGGGCTAAGTGGGCATGGTTTAGAACTGGTCAACTATGCCTGGGTCCCTTATGTGTTATGTGTGGGCTAAGTGGGCATGGTTTAGAACTGGTCAGCTATGCCTGGGTCCCTTATGGGTTATGTGTGGGCTGAGTGGGCATGGGTTATAACTGGTCACGCATGTCTGGGTCCCTTATGGGCTAAGTGGGCATGGTTTAGAACTGGTCAACTATGCCTGGGTCCCTTATGTGTTATGTGTGGGCTAAGTGGGCATGGTTTAGAACTGGTCAGCTATGCCTGGGTCCCTTATGGGTTATGTGTGGGCTGAGTGGGCATGGGTTATAACTGGTCACGCATGTCTGGGTCCCTTATGGGCTAAGTGGGCATGGTTTAGAACTGGTCAACTATGCCTGGGTCCCTTATGTGTTATGTGTGGGCTAAGAGGGCATGGTTTAGAACTGGTCAGCTATGCCTGGGTCCCTTATGGGTTATGTGTGGGCTGAGTGGGCATGGGTTATAACTGATCACGCATGTCTGGGTCCCTTATGGGCTAAGTGGGCATGGTTTAGAACTGGTCAACTATGCCTGGGTCCCTTATGTGTTATGTGTGGGCTAAGTGGGCATGGTTTAGAACTGGTCAGCTATGCCTGGGTCCCTTATGGGTTATGTGTGGGCTGAGTGGGCATGGGTTATAACTGGTCACGCATGTCTGGGTCCCTTATGGGCTAAGTGGGCATGGTTTAGAACTGGTCAACTATGCCTGGGTCCCTTATGTGTTATGTGTGGGCTAAGTGGGTATGGTTTAGAACTGGTCAGCTATTCCTGGGTCCCTTAAGTGAGCATGGGTTGGAACTGATCATGCGTGTCTGGGTCCCTTATGGGACAAACTTTGAGAGCCTTTTACTCATTCAAATAAGCATATCTTCTTCAAATATATTCAGATTTCAATGAATGACATGTCATTTGAAAGCTTATATTCTGTACTTTCATGATCTGCAAAAAGCTGAAAAAAGACCAATGCAGATATAAGGACCTTTTCTCCAGCATCGGTCACATATATTGTTTTACTTGTTTTATTTTTATTTTTGCACTATACAATATTTTATCAGTGACTCCGAGTGCCAAAGTTAATGTTTTGAAGAGTTTGGATCAAATTGTATGGAGTGGGTTATACCCTTTATTTTAATTTATATATATTATATATATATATATATATATATATATATATATATATATATATTCTTCTCTTAAACACTTTTTTGTAAACACAATTTGTGTATACCTTCTTTTTAGTTTTAATCAATGTTAAACCATTACAGTACAATAAACTTTATTAATTTTGTTACATTGTCTGAAATTGTTTTTTTCTATCTTTTTCCATAATGGATAAATTGAAATTTGCTAAACTTAAGTCACCTTTTGCATCTTAATGGAAGTTATTGTTGTTGTAATTATCTTAACTAAAGCCTAAAGCAAGTAGCCCCCATTAGCAGCAATGAAGAGAATAACACAGATTTAGAAATAAGAGCCACGGAGGGAATATCCAGTGATTACCGATGCTGCCAGGGGCCCAGGGCTGGAGAGCCAGCCGCACTTTGGCACTCGCCCCTCCTGGAGACTCAGTTCACTGCAACCAGCATGCGTCCATCAAGGAACTTCATCCCTATGGAAGGAATGGGCCTACTGTGAGTAGCAGCTGTCTACACTCATTGGTAAGTGTTGGAATTTAGCTGGCATTTGTTTTCCTGCTGTTTTAATTTGTCATGTCTGAGACAGATGCGTAGGCTATTTTAGGCTATAGGCTTAATTTCTTTTTCTATTTGTATCATTGTAGAAGTCAACAGAATGATGGTGAACTTGGTGAAGTGAAAGCTTGAGAGTGAGTGAATGGCAAGAGAGCTGTGTGACCCACCTAGCTGTGACACTAGAGCGCATCTAATTAGTTTTCCCCAGACAGGATTTTTTAATGTTGATTGACGTATGTTGTTTAAACTGCTCTGTTGTAGTCTGGTGGCATTAGTTGGCAAACTTGGCATTTAAAAGTCAGGGGACGGAACATTGCATTCAGATGACAGTAGCCGCACACTGCTGCCAGTGTTGCCAGGTCTGCTTATAATAAGTGACTTTGGGCTTGTTTTCCTGTAAAGTCACTTGAAAACATGCATAGTTGTGGGTTACTTTTTAGTTTAAGTTTGTTTCTGAAGTGTACTTGCTTTCAAGATTCTCTTTTTAAAATAGCTGATGTAATAGAGCGGTGGTGAAAATGGATGCTTCTTTTGGGCTTTTTTCATAGACTTGTTTGATTGTTTTACTCACAGAATATAAATGAAACAACACTCAGTGAGAGAAAACAAACGCATTGCATATTTTGCTTTTTGTTTGGTTGGTTGATTTAATTTGTTCAGTTTGCAGATTGTACACGATTGTACACTTTAGTTAAATCTATTTAAACGGCAGTAACGGCGGCTATTGTGTTCAGACAGTTTTGTCTAGTTTATTCAACTGCGGGTACACAGCACAGGAGACGTTCATATGAATGCATGGTGCTGCTGGTAGTGTTCGAGAGCAGTGGTTCTCAACCTGTGGGTCAGGACCCCCAGGGGGGTCCCCAAATTATTTTGGGGGGTCCCCAGATGGTTAACTTAATGTGCAACACTGTTTTATCACTGTTGCTCAACAGTGAAAATGTAAAGACTTAAATACCTTTTTAAATTGTGAAAATAGCAGATCTACATGCTCGCACTGTGAGGCGTTGCATGTGAGCATATAGATCAGCTGTTTTCACAATAGAACCGTGTTAAAATATGATTATTTTTGGGGTTGCTGCCTGAAAAGTTTGAACCACTGCTCTAGTGTGCATGCTCAAGAACTGTAGCTTCACTACAGGCTGCACACTGCCTTTCTGTTGTCGACCTTTAGCCCATATAGGCTTATTTGGGTTTCTAACTGGGTCTAATGTGGGGTCTACACAAGAAATCTCACGTCGTAACCACATGTGTGCCACCTGTGTTTGCATATATGGGCTTGAACTGGGATCTGAATAGGCCTTACGTGGGTTCCAGCTGGGAAACCACTTGGAGCCCTTAATGGGCTATCACAAGTGTGGCCTACATGGGGCACATATATTTTGCCCAGCTGGAACCCACTTAAGGCCCACTCAGATCCCAGTTCGGGTCCATATAGGCAAACATAGTTGGTGCCCACATGGTTCCCAGATACAATTTCCCATTTGGAACCCACCTGAGACCCAGTCAAAAACCCAGGTAAGCCCATATGGGCTAACCCAGGTGTGCCCCTCGCAGCAAAACCAGATGGAACCCAAAATGGGCAAACCCAAGTGTGGCCTACATGGGGCACTTATAGTTTGCCCAGCTGGAACCCACTTAAGGCCCACTCAGATCCCAGTTCGGGTCCATATAGGCAAACACAGTTGGTGCCCACATGGTTCCCAGATACAATTTCCCGTTTGGAACCCACCTGAGACCCAGTCAAAAACCCAGGTAAGCCCATATGGGCTAACCCAGGTGTGCCCCTCGCAGCAAAACCAGATGGAACCCAAAATGGGCAAACCCAAGTGTGGCCTACATGGGGCACTTAAAGTTTGCCCAGCTGGAACCCACTTAAGGCCCACTCAGATCCCAGTTCGGGTCCATATAGGCAAACACAGTTGGTGCCCACATGGTTCCCAGATACAATTTCCCGTTTGGAACCCACCTGAGACCCAGTCAAAAACCCAGGTACGCCCATATGGGCTACCCAGGTGTGCCCCTCGCAGCAAAACCAGATGGAACCCAAAATGGGCAAACCCAAGTGTGGCCTACATGGAGCACATATAGTTTGCCCAGCTGGAACCCACTTAAGGCCCACTCAGATCCCAGTCCGGGCCCATATAGGCAAACACAGGTGGAGCCCACATGTTTCCCACATAAAATTGCCCATTTGGAACCCACCTGAGACCCAGTCAAAACCCCAGGTAAGCCCATATGGGCTACCCAGGTGTGCCCCTAGCAGCACCCAGGAGCAAAACCAGATGGAACCCAGAACCCGTGAACCCGTGTAAATGGGCGAACCCAAGTGTGGCCCTCATGGGGTACCTATAGTTTGCCCAGCTGGAACCCACTTAAGGCCCACTCAGATCCCAGTTCGGGCCCATATAGGCAAACACAGGTGGTGCCCACATGGCTCCCGCATAAAATTGCCCATTTGGAACCCACCCGAGACCCAGTCAAAAACCCAGGTAAGCCCATATGGGCTACCCAGGTGTGCCCCTAGCAGCACCCAGGAGCAAAACCAGATGGAACCCAGAACCTGTGTAAATGGGCAAACCAAAGTGTGGCCCTCATGGGGTACCTATAGTTTGCCCAGCTGGAACCCACTTAAGGCCCACTCAGATCCCAGTTCGGGCCCATATAGGCAAACACAGGTGGTGCCCACATGGCTCCCGCATAAAATTGCCCATTTGGAACCCACCCGAGACCCAGTCAAAAACCCAGGTAAGCCCATATGGGCTACCCAGGTGTGCCCCTAGCAGCACCCAGGAGCAAAACCAGATGGAACCCAGAACCCGTGAACCCGTGTAAATGGGCGAACCCAAGTGTGACCCTCATGGGGCACCTATAGTTTGCCCAGCTGGAACCCACTTAAGGCCCACTCAGATCCCAGTTCGGGCCCATATAGGCAAACACAGGTGGTGACCACATGGTTCCCGCATAAAATTGCCCATTTGGAACCCACCTGAGCCCAGTCAAAAACCCAGGAAAGCCCATATGGGCTACCCAGGTGTGCCCCTAGCAGCACCCAGGAGCAAAACCAGATGGAACCCAGAACCCGTGAACCCGTGTAAATGGGCGAACCCAAGTGTGACCCTCATGGGGCACCTATAGTTTGCCCAGCTGGAACCCACTTAAGGCCCACTCAGATCCCAGTTCGGGCCCATATAGGCAAACACAGGTGGTGACCACATGGTTCCCGCATAAAATTGCCCATTTGGAACCCACCTGAGCCCAGTCAAAACCCCAGGTAAGCCCATATGGGCTACCCAGGTGTGCCCCTAGCAGCACCCAGGAGCAAAACCAGATAGATCCCATGCCCAGATGCCATGTAAATAACATATCGGGCCGAGATGGCAATGTTGGCTGGGTATAATCTACAACTGTAAAATGTTTACCTTGTGGGGTCGATCGAGTCCGTATTGGACTGCGCTCTTGAGCACCCCTCCCATGGCCCACCCCTGCTGGGAGAGAAAACATACATAAATCAATCCTTTACATTTACATTGTAACAGGTAAATGCTGCACAGGTTAAAAGGTCATTATTATTGTAATAAAACCAAGGGGGGAGCAAAAGCAAATGTCTAATTTAGGCAAAGTTCTTATTTACATTCAACATTGTGATTGTGGTGCTATAATCTACAACTGTAAAAATGTTACCTTGTGGGGTCGATCGAGTCCGTATTGGACTGCGCTCTGGAGCACCCGTCCCATGGCCCACTGGGGTCGTCTGTCTGCGATCTTCAGCTGGGAGGGGGAGAAAAAATAAAAAAGTAAATATGAATACAAACATGGCTCTTGTTTGGACAAGAGTGTACTTGAAATAACCTTTTTTTTATTTTTGTTGAAGGGGGATAAAAATATCAAAAACTTGTCTAAGTTATACAGGCACCAAAGTGAACATTGCTACACAAACCTTGTGTCCTGCCCGACTTTCTGTATGGCGATGTGTGCCCACGATCTGTTGGGAGAGAAAACATACAGAAATCAATCCTTTACAATTACATTGTAATAGGTTAATGCTGTACAGGTTAAAAGGTCATTATTATTTTATTAAACACAAGGGGGCAGCAAAAGCAACACGGGGGCAGCAAAGTAACTTTCTTATTTAAGCAAAGTTCTTATTTACATTCAACATTGTGATCGTGATGCTATAATCTACAACTGTAAAATGTTTACCTTGTGCTGTCCCTCCACGAGTGGGTACCGGACTGTGCTGTCTACCGCGCCTTTCATGGCCCACTGGGGTCATCTGTCTGCGACCATCAGCTGAGATGGAAGCGGAAACATTTAAATTACTACAGATGTAGCTCTGGTGTGGACCAGACTCTACTTGACACCACCATTCTATATGTAGGGGGGGGGGGGGGGGGGTAAATACATTTAAAGTTAGTCTAACTTAAAACACGGGCACTAATGTGAACATTCCTAGACATACCTTGTGTCCTGCCCGTCTTGGCTGGTGGTGTGTGCCAGCAATTATCTGGGAGAGAAAGCAAGTCGAGTTCAAACCATTCCTCTTACACCATTTGTGTAAAACATATACATCATTAATCAGACCTTTTCCAGAAGCTGCTGTATAATATCATATAATATCCACACAGGGGCAGCTGAAAGAAAGTGGTAGAGACAACATTGGCAACTCTAATGTTTCTCACCTGTGCAGATCTACACTCTAACAAGGCCTTGCGTTGCGAGACATTGTGCGTATGATTGGCATTATAGATTGGCCATTTTCACAACAGATCAGATCAAGTCAAACTAATGTCATAACAAATCCAACAAAGTCCTTTTCAGGCTTCCCCAGTTGAAACCATTAAAAAGGTTGGGTACACTGTTCAATGCTATTCTTAGAGTCTTTTTACCTTGTGGGGTTGATCCACGAGAATCGACTGGACTGTGCTGTCTACCACCTTTCCCGTGGCCCACTGGGGTAGTCTGTCCACCATCATCAGCTATGATAGGAGACAAAAAGTTAAATCAGTACAGTTGTTGCTCTGGTGTGGACCAGAGTCTACTTGACACCACCATTCCATATGTCAAAGGGGGGGGAATAGAAATGGTTTGTCAACTTTGACGGGCACAACTGTGAGCATTCCAAAACATACCTCGTGTCCTGCCTGAATTATTGATTGGCGATGAATGCCCACGTTTATCTGCTGGGAGAAAAAACAAAATAAAACCAAACCTTTTCACTTAAATCATTAGTGGTATATGCTAGTGAAAACGGATTAAAAGAACATGTCTGAATCGGACTCCACTGTCTACCACCCCTACCATGGACCTCTGGAGTAGTCGGTTCGGGATCTTTCCCTGGAAGAGAAAACACATATCAAAAAATATACATTTATCATTCCATTTGTGTAACTCCACCCCTTACTGAAAACCAGTGTTAACATGATTTGGGTAAAAAGTGGTAGAAGTGTTTTAAACTTAACTTTATATAAACAGTAATAATTACAGATGGAGTTAATAACTACACTATCTATTCTACTCTTAGCCAAAAGGGCTACGGTTCGAATTCTATTGACATTATATTCATACCTGGTGTGGATGTGTGTTGTGGAGCTGTCAGAACTGTTTTCGGAGTTGGTAGGGAGTCATCTTCACCTGAGGATGATAATATTTATTACAGATTGTTATCATTTAAATGACTAGTACTTTTAATACAGACCTTTATTTATTTTTAACTAAAACATGAAAAACTCACATGACAGCTGTGTTAGGGAATCTTCGTCCGGTGGGTGCCAAGCTAATTAAAAAGGGGGGGGTGGGGAAGAAATGTTATAACTTGATGAATTTTTTGTAACTCTAAAATGATGTATTTATTTATTTGTAGAGCTCAGTCTTACATTTAGAAAGGTCAGCAGCTGTGGTGACCTTTTTTCAGACTCCACATCTGAAAAAAAATAATAATAATAAATAATAATTAAATAAAAAACCATGTGTTAAATCAATTCATTAACTAGGGCACATCAAGTGCATAGAAAAAATATTTCCAAAACGAGAGACACGAGAATCTCCAATACATCAAAAACATATAAAAATAATGTAGGGGTCACTGAGCGAGGGCAAGTGACCCCTAGCAAGTGCTATGACCTATAAGGAGTCAGTCTGCCAGTCTGTATAATGAACCTGGGTTCATCATTTTGCATGTCAGAGGAAATTCAATACTGGGATGACTTTAACCTTTTGCTTGTTTATTGCGACCGTCAGGGAGCAGTTTACTATGAAAACCTCCACCGGCCGTCCGTCCGTCCGTCCGTCACACGTCACACGTCACACCTTTGCCCTGCTCATATCTCCGCATCAGTATGACATCACACCACATGTGTACACAAACCTTTGTGTACGTTGCTGTGGCAACAGTCTGTTGTTGCTGGTTTGTTAGTGTACGTTAGCAACCACCTTAGCAACCATGGTTTTACCCTAGCAACCAACTGTTTACCCTAGCAACCAACTGTTTACCATAGCAACCATGTTGTTTTACCCTAGCAACCAACTGTTTACCATAGCAACCAGATACGCAGAGCAGGGATCTCCATATATGGGCATAAACAGGTGACATCACACTGATGTCAGATACTCAGAGCAGGGATTTCTCCATAATATATGGGCATAAAAGGGATTCTGTTAGGGATCTCCATATATGGGCATAAAAGGGATTCTGTTAGGGATCTCCATATATGGGCATACAAGGGATTCTGTTAGGGATCTCCATATATGGGCATAAAAGGGATTCTGTTAGGATCTCCATATATGGGCATAAAAGGGATTCTGTTAGGGATCTCCATATATGGGCATAAAAGGGATTCTGTTAGGGATCTCCATATATGGGCATAAAAGGGATTCTGTTAGCTGTTAGTGATCTCCATATATGGGCATAAAAGGTATGCTGTTAGGGATCTCCATATATGGGCATAAAAGGGATTCTGTTAGGGATCTCCATATATGGGCATGAAAGGGATTCTGTTAGGGATCTCCATATATGGGCATAAAAGGGATTGTATCCCAGATGATGCCCTGTTAGGAGATCCACACTAACAGAATCCATATGGTCCTACCGACAGCTGCTATATATAAGCCAACCCTGGCGATAAGGTCTGAGTCGAAGAAATGCTTCTTTCCTGGCAAGAATTGCCCCTTTATACTGTAGGGCTCGTTTGTGTATTGTATGACATCACGCCACATCATCGGCTGAGGACTGTGTGATGTCATCATATCTCCATATATGGAGACATAAGTTGCTCATGCCCAAATATGGGCTGGTGAGGTCAGACTTAGTGTGATGCGTAGGTTATCTCCATATATGGAGATTCAACTTCAATGAGTAACCATGGCAAACTGTCAACTGCCCGTATGTCTTGATAATTGGTAAAACAAATTTTTTGGCCTATTTGTGGAGATAAGCGACCAACGGTCGCTTATCTCCCGATTAGGGAGTCTTACTGGTTTAAAAATTGTTTACTACAGGACTACTCTATAGATATAAATATATATATCTTAAAAAGAATATTTGTGCGAATATGAGATAAAGGAAGACAGCAAGAGCTAGAGAGGGATAACTCACAATGGAATGGAATATTACGGGGGGCAGTTCCTCTTCCTGGTGCTCTGTCTTGACCTGTATCATTAATATAAATTCATAATTAAGCCAGGAGTTAGTCCTTCCCCTGAATAGTTGTAATTAGCAGCAAACATTGATATATAAGACATTTCATAAATTATATTATAAGAATTGTCGTATAATCTGAGATTCCGATTTTTTTTTTTACAATGAGTTAGTTACCTTTGCTGGTGGACTGACTGGGATTGCGGTGGCCCTGGGCTACACATAATAATACACTCACATTAATCTAAACATGGCATAATTCTTTCTTAACTGTAAAATAATTGCAATTTCTGTAATTCTACAGGAATCAGGTTTTTAGTAAGTACATCAATAGTGATGGCCATTTACATTAAGACATGTGAAACATAAAAGCAATAATAGTTACCTGTGGTTATGGTCATCAGTTGGTGGTGTTGGATAGGTTTGTGTGGAATACTAGGGGGGGCGGTTCCTCTCCCTGCTGGTGCTTTGTCAGGACCTGTAACAATATAAATTGCTAGTTAGGTCAGCAGTTTGCAAACTCAACGGCCTTCCCCCTGAAGAGTTATCATTAACTGCAAACATTGATTGTATAATAAAATAATCGCAAATGACTAACCTTTGCTGATGGCCCGACTGGGAATGCCGTGGACCTGGGCTATACAATAAAGAGATACACACATTAATCCAAACATGGCTTTACATTTTCATAATACTAAAATAACCATTTTACTTACTCAACAATAATCAGGTTTGTAATAAGTCCATACATATTCAATAATATTAATATAATTGGGCTTTGATAGTTACCTGTGGTGGTGGAAGTAGCCAAATTTGAGGATTGCATTTTCTGATTTGGTGGAACAGGGACTATAAAAAAAAAACACAAGTGCAATTCTCTCATAAGAATCAGAACACATATATGACCACCCACATAGCAGAGGGGTCTGGGCCAAACGTGGCTGCAATCCGGCATGTCTGGCCTACCTCTGGCTTCGGCAAGTGGTATGTGAACCGGATGTGGGCCAGGTCTGGCAATGACGGCACTGTTTATATTATGGCACGCCACATGTGGGCCGATTGTGGTTTGGTTTATTTGGCCCAGATTCGCCATATAGTTAACTGGCCCATATGTGTTTTGGTTCATTTGGCCCAGATTAGCCATATAGTTAACTGGCCCATGTGTGTTTTGGTTCATTTGGCCCAGATTAGCCATATAGTTAACTGGCCCATGTGTGTTTTGGTTTATTTGGCCCAGATTAGCCATATAGTTAACTGGCCCATGTGTTTTTCAGTTTATTTGGCCCAGATTAGCTTTATATTAACTGGCCCATATATGTTTTTGGTTAATTTGGCCCATATTAGCCTTATGTTTAACTGGTCCACATATGCTTTGGGTTTATTTGGCCCATATTATCCATATATTAACTGACCCACATATCTTTTGGTTAATCAAAAGACAAGTTGACTTGCAAAAAGTCATTAATGCCCTATATTATTAGTTTTTCCTGTCATTCTCAGTGTACGGCCTTGCTTTTTCCCCATGTGCTTTAAATTACGCCAATGATATGTATGTGTCATAATTCCTAGTTTGGGTAGTTTTAGTTAATCATGTTTTGGTAGGGGGGCCTAATCAACCCTAAATACAGGCCTGTCTACACACCATTACATCACTATATCACCACAAGATTGGCTATTTTGGAAGCTATTAAATGGTCTGTTCTGGCCTGGGTCAAGTATGTTTGATACTATTTGTACTTTTACAAGGCGGCAGTGGCTTAGGGGTAGAGAAACCGGCATTAGAACTCAGAGGATTCCCGGAGAGTTCAAACTCAGGCTCTCCCAGAGTTAGTGTTGAAGAGTCATTGATACTCTGAACCCCTGTTACTCCTGGTGAGCAGATTGGTGCCTTGCATGGTTTTCCATGACTCCCTTTGTCCTGTTTATTCAGGTAAATCACGTTTTTGAACATGAAAACTGTTCTCTTTCAGCACTGTGTAGTGTAAAAGCACTGCTTGTTTTGTGATTGTACTAGTTTTGACCAGAAATGTCGTGATTTTGTTTAAGACTAGTGTGTGAAGTGAATCTGGATGTAAACAGCAGATTCATGGCAGCCATTACTGCTGCTCACAACGTGGTTGTTTTTGTTTCACCTACAGTATTTTGTGCTCCCTGCAGTGTGTAAAAGCTCCTTTTATAGTGTTTAAAAGCTCCTGTAGCCTTTGCAGTTGGAAATGTTTATTTTCGTTTTTAGTAATTTAGTTCTCTCCATATTAATGCCTTGATGCCTTGCAATATCTTTGCACTATATGCATTGTAGTCATGCCAAATTTGCCAATACAGTATTTTTATGTTTTGGTTCCATATTTCATGATTAATGCCATTTGATGGTCATGTATAAATAAGTTCATGTTGGTATATGATTAAAAAGTTAAAAAGAATACACTCTAAAAACCTTACTGGTAAAAAGCCACAGATTAAATACAGTTCATGAACACTGATAAAACAAACAACATATGGGAATATGATGAATATGAAGAAATGTTTATTGTGATTTTGATGACTGTGAAAGAAATGAGAAGAATGGGTTTACTGTAATTTTGTGAACATGTGAGAATTGTGAATACAGTGATTGACTGATGCTCTTTAAAAAAACAAAGGAAGAAAAGTAAAGTGATTTAATTATAATTGTGAATAAATGAGATGAACAAGGAAGGAGAAACGAACTATTGCTCAACATAAGTAATATTGAAACTGTCTCTGTCTCCCTTTGTCCTGTTTATTCAGGTGAACACTGCAGAGCAGTTTTACAAATCTTATCTGTATACACTAGCCACACGCCACACACACACACACACACACACACACACACACACACACACACACACACACACACACACACACACACACACACACACACACACACACACACACACAGAGAGAGAGAGAGAGAGAGAGTAGACCAATGAGGTGTTAGAATGTCATTACCATGTGAATACAGGCAGCCCTACTGTCCTGTCTAACCAATCACTGTGCTTCCCACCATTTTTTGAATTCTAAACTGGTCTTTAACTGTTTCATTTGGAGCAGGGAGTTAGAGTAGACACATCTACTATTGTGGCTCTTGCTATTTAGTTAACCACACGGATGGAACTTAAATTCAATATGGTAAGTGGCCTCTTTATCTACTCTATATTCTAAAATCTTCTCAAACTAGCCTAGGAGCAATTTTAACTTTTGGTTTGTTGTTTCTGTGAACTTAACTGAGGACATTATACTGTACATGTTTGTTACCTATAATCTAGAGCCTATTGTATTTGCTGATATCACATATTAACTAATTATTTCAAACCATGGATTTAGGCAGGCCAAGACCGTTATATATTCCATGTTTTAGATCAGGGGTCTTCAACAGGGGGTCCGGGACCCCTATAGGGTCAGAGTTACTCCAAGTCTTTGTGTGATAGAAACATTTTTCTCATTTGTTTTAACCATCTGAACCCTAGCATCCATATTCCAAGAACTTTAGCCAAATAGCAGATCTACAAGCTCACAACACCTCGCGCTGCAAGGCATTGTGAGCTTGTAGATCGGCTATTTTCGGCAAAGAGGTTTGTTTTGTGTAGAGGGGGAAAAGAGCAGACTAAGTACAAATAATGTGTGCTCATTGCTCAACATAAGTAATATTTGTGATTTTGTTGGGATATTGAGCTTGGCTAACTAGTGGAAGGGACAGATTTGATTAAGATACCACTGTTTGCAGTTAAATGTTTATTCTACATCTCAACATTCAAAACAAGTTTGCCAACAGTAGTTGAAACCTTTGAGTGCTGTAACTTAAAGCTCAGAGAACAAAGACCACCACATTTTCTAAGAAAATGGGCTTGTATTTGTTAATGAGAGGGGGAGGTGGAGCCAGTGTAAGTGTGTTTAAAGATAGAATGCCTACTTTACATTTATATCTTGTGGCTTTTCTTTTCTTTGACTTTTACCATAAATTCAGGAATTGCCATGTTGGAGATATCGCTTCACTGGATGACTACCAGACAACCTTTTTGGACATCAGGGTTCATTGAGTACGAGGACCTGCACCTTTATGATGTTGTATAGGTAAATTTGAATTGCTCAGTGTAACTTTTCCAATCTTTCTTACTTTAAATGTTGTAATATAGTAAAACATTGAATGGATAACAGTAGAAGGCCAAACACAGCATATATGTATAGCTATGGACACAGGACACAATAAATCTTCAAAATATTTTAACTGATGTATGTCACTTAGGTTTCATAATGCTATCATCACAACAGTTTGCTTCTTGTTATTTATTTCAGGGCGACTAAACAACAATGCTGCCCCACATGGATGCAGAAAGACGTGGAGTTAGAGGTCGGACAGCTTCCTCAACTGGATGATCTGGAGAAGCGCTAGCACTGTGGTCGCTGGAAGTGGCGTCTCAAGTCCCAGCGCCCCTTTGCCACACAGACCCAGGAACTGTTCCCTACAACAACAGCCGGCACCACCATGGCTTCCTGGGCGAAGGCAAGATGGACAGACCAGTGGAAGGCAGCAGAACCATCCAGGATCCCACAGATCTTCCTGGCCAGCACCTCCCCCGTAAGGAGTGGATAACCTCAATTGACGTTTCAGTGCAGCAATGCACAGGTGGGTCTCAAAGACAGTGCCCAATGCGAATGTGTGGATCCATCTCAGACTGTGGAGCATGTGATGACCAGCTGCCCTATATATCGGCCACCGAATGGTGATCTTTGCTTAATTGACCTATATAAATTATGCTTGCTATGGCTTGCTGCAACAGAGCTGAATGTCTAAGGACATACAACAGAATGCACCATCCCAGTAGACAAACTGACTCTTTCTCTGGTGGCCGTCTGCGTCTATCAAACCCTCTTTTGTGCTTTTTGTTTAGTTTTTTTTTTTTTTGCTGTTTGTATTTATTGGGGTGCCTTTACCCCCTCTTTGGTTGGTAATTGGTTTGTTTTTTGTAATTTGCTGTGTGTTTTTTATAATTTGCTGTTTTAAAAATTGCTGTGTTAATTTATTTATTTTTGCAATTTGTGTCATGTAAGTGAGATTTGTAAATAAACCTTTTGTACTTTTGCTAAATAACTGTTTCTGCCTTTTATTAATTACTACCTTAACAAAAGTGTGTGGAGTTATGATGTGTATTCAGGTGGTTCATCAATGGTATTAGATTATCCAAACTATTTCGGAGGTGCAATGGTGTGGCTGGATATGGCATAATTAAGGTATAAAGCCCATATCTGGCTTGCCAGAGCTGGCCCAGAACTGGGTCAGAACAGTGTCCACAGCTCTGGCAAGCCATACCGGGGCCATTTCTGGGCCGTCATTCCTTGCGGTATGTGAGCCGACTGTAAGTAGATTATGTGGGCCATTACTGGTCTAGACCAGTTTTGCCGGAATTGGGCCACTTCTGGGCCGGGCCTGGGTCAAATGGGGCGTCCACAACTGACCCGGAGCCGGCCAGCTCCGGCAAGCCATGATGGGGCCATCTCTGGGCCGTCATTCCTTGCGGTATGTGAGCCGACTGTAAATAGATTACGTGGGCCATAACTGGCCCAGAACATTTCTTCCGGAACTGAGCCAGAACTGGGCCAGATCTATTTTTCCGGAACTGGGCCACTTCTGGGCTGGGCCTGGGTCAGAATGGTGCGTCCACAGCTGGCCCGGAGCCGGCCCATGAGTTGGCCAGCTCCGGCAAGCCATGATGGGGCCATCTCTGGGCCGTCATTCCTTGCGGTATGTGGGCCAACTGTAAGTGGTTTATGTGGGCCATAACTGGCCCAGACCTATTTTGCTATGTGGGCAATGTAGTAACATTTCTTGGTGACTTATGATGTATTTTGAATTACCATTTGTTGGCACTGTGTTGGACCCCTTCCTAAATTGTTTCGGAGGGGAAGGATAGTTGGGACCTAAAAAACAAATGGCATGTACATATAGATTTCATAAATAAAACTATCGATCTGGTTTGCAAAGTGTGTATGTTATGTGTCATGTCAAACAAATGATAAGTCTGTGATTACCTTCTACGAAGTCAGGGAAGGTCTTCTTTTTTATCACCCGGTTCGTTCTCCGCTGTGACATGACCTGAGTATAAGGGGGAAAAAAGAGAATAAAAGGAAAGGAAAGGAAATAAGCTCAATTCATCATTCGTTAGGACATTCTAACTGAAAATGATACTTGTGGGCAAGTATCATGTCTTGAAATGGAAAGGGAAAAATTGTTTGAAAACAGTGGCCCACAACATCTGCTAAATAAACAGTCAACTGTAAAAATCAGTGTTGGCTTACAACTTGTAAAGAAATGGTGATGACTCGCTTGAAAGGCCCAGCCAAGAAAATGAGCTTAATGTAACTTTGATATCAAGTCCCTCTTGTTGTTGCATTAAATGACACTACTTTTTTTCCATGTTAGTTCTTTTTCTGTGCTATTGTAGATCCTTTGACTTTTATTACAATCACATCTTAGGGGAAACGTTGTTAGTAGCTTGATGAAAATAATAATGACGGCGAATCGGCGATGTTGTACCTCAGTTTGGCCTTGCACGCTGCAATAGACATTGATAGCAGGTGGGATGCCAGTTTAGTCTTGCCATTACCACTGGGAGATGGGGCGTGTATGCTGGGCTTTTTGACTTAACCACTCAATTCAAGTAATGTGCCAATGATGGTCCACTGCGTTTCTGGGGTGGTCAACCGCTCTTTTCAGCCATTAGGGCCCTTCGTCGATAGTAAAGGCTCACTTTCACTTTTAGTCCTTCAATATTATTTGCGTGGGAACGGGTGAGTGTGCGAGTTACCAGCTGTTAGTCCATCAACATTTTGCTCCTAGTATGGTATGTTCTGATAAGCTATAAAGTCCCTTAGAATGACTGCTAGAGCATGTCCTCAGTTCTTGGAAGTCTTCTTTTATTTCCCTTGAAGGTGTCGAATTGACTGGTCAATATTTGCATTTAGCAAACATTGACCAGTCTAATGGACTCTTCCCTACCCCTCCCCCAAATCGTGCTTGTCCTATCCCACCTTAGCAACCGGTTACTATCTGCCAAGCCATCCATTCTAGTAGACTGGAAGGCAGTGGGAGCTTGGCAGACATAATAACCGGTTGCTAAGGTGGGAGAGGACAAGCACGATTTGGGGGAGGGCAGGGAAGAGTCCATTGGAGTCTAATTGGAAAGCTTGCATAGTTCCAGTACTTCAGTGATGATAATTAGTCCATGCTGTGTAGCAGAGGAAAGATGGCAAATCCATCTGCATGTGGTATGCAGACAGCCTTCCTTAACCTGTTATCAGTTCTCGGCCCGCCGGCGGGCCCAACGGCCGTACTTTGACAAACATTCACGTCCACGCAAGCGTGTGTTTCACCTACACAGGCATGCCGCATATCTATAGAAAGCCACAAGTCTTGTGATTACAGAGCTGCAAACCACGTGTGTGTAGCATCAAAACTCGCGCTACTATCAACGTTGAAGTCCGACATACATAAACAAACAAATGTTGATAAAGTTGTAACTACTCACGTTCAGAGATGGTTTCTAGTCCACCAACATGATCTATTTCCACAATAATGATGTTCTTAGTTCTTGTAAAGTACACATAATCCAAGCCATTGATTGAAAATAGTCCAAACCATGTTTTCCTTCATGCCATCACTGTTCTGGATTGGCAGACATACAAACATGATGACGACGAAAGACAACTCTTCACGGTGTTTTGCATTTAAATCCAGTCCACATTTTCAGTATAACCCCTTTTTTTCTCTCAAAATCATAGCTCAAAATGGCCCCCAAACGATTGACACTTCATTTCACCCAATTGGAGCTTCTAGTCCTGTCCCATCCCCCCAATAGCAACCAATGGTCTGTGTTCAGAGGCGGTGCATGGCCATGTTTCCTGTGCCATAGATTCAGCCAGTGGCAACAGGTTGTTCTGATGACTGGCACATCTTATAGCCAATAGAATTCTCAGAAAAATGATGCCTAATTTGTTTTGGCTGAAGTGAACTATATACCCAAAAACCCCTGCGTAACAGCACCACTGGACGTGCGTAAATACGCAGCAGCGCGCCAAATGTCAGACCAAGAGTGTTAGGGCTGTCAGTAAAATAAATAAATAAAATAATAATAATAATAAATAAATACAAATAATAAAAAATTAAAATAAAAAAATCCAGTCTATTAGCCCTTTTTTGACCTCTTTATATGATATATGCAAATGTCTCCAAATGAAAACGCATAAACATATACTTAGTAAAACATGTGTAAAATATTCATATTCTGTAGTTTTATCATGTCCTTTGAAATTGGGCTAGGTAAGGCTTCAAAATGTGTCCACATTGTGTTTTTCAGCTCCTATATGATAATAGCAGTGTTATGCAGGCATCTATTTACTGAAAATATTTAGGCGAGGATTAAAAACCTGCTATTCCAGTAAGTTAAAACTTGCATTACTCAATGTCAGTTGCACACAGAGTGATTATTTATTTCTGGGTAAAACTTCAAAATGTTTCCTTCAAAATGAGACCATGCCCAATGCATTACTCCAAATGGTTTAAAAACAACAATCAATTTACTTTGGGTACGTTGTGTATAGGCGTTTTTTGCAAATTATACAGGATTGTTAACAGGTTAACCGTTCTTTCTTTTCAAGTAGTCGTCGATTTGCTCGATCCATTTGTCTGTCCACGTATGCAATGTTTATTAACTTGGACTTGCATGGTTGATCAAACAGATCATTTGCATCATTTAGTGTAATGACATCCGCCACCAGCTTGCCATCACTCCTTTTATCCCTCACAAATGCAATGTCGTCTTCTAGGAGGAAGCAACTGTCTCGTGATTTTGCAGAGACATAGCACCTCTTGTGCGATTTTTTGGTTGGCATAGCTTGTTCCTTTTCAACAATTCTTTTGGTGACTTGCGCAATAGGATTCCGGCCACTTCTAACCATTCTCTTTATTGTTTGCAAGTGGTTCTCGAAGGGGAATGCAGAGATGTTGTTGAGGGAACATTTGAAATGCACAACGTCCTCATGCAGGTGCTGTAAGCAGTGGTTCGTGTAGACACAAAAGGTGTCCCCATAAAAATCAGCCGAGTTCTCCACAAAGTGGTTCAGAAGATTCCTTGAGTAGTCCAGGTATGCCTCCCTCTTCTCCAGATCAGACTCAAGCAAAATAGACATACCTATTGAGAGACATAGGAAGTGGTGATACTGGTCTTCTGAAACGATGCCTCTCAGCACAACTGGACCCGTGTAGAGAAGGAACTGCCGGAATTCTGTGGCCTTCCAACGATCTAGATCATCTAGAGACCTTGGTTGCTTTGCAAATTCTGAAGGCATTTCTCCTCTAAGTGATAGTAATCTGCTGGACAGTTCATCTCTGTATCTTTTGGACAGTCTTTTCTCAACAGGGCCGTGAACCAGAAAGGACAGAAGTCTCTTCACTGCACCAAGGCAAACTACATGCATATAGTCCAACACAAACTGGCTGACGCACCCAACTCCAGTTGCAATGAGTGGCGTAGCTTTCTTTTGGTGGACTACATATTCAAGATTTTTAAATTTTTCATCTGTTCTTTCTTCAGAAGTAGCATGGTCAGAGTAGATCATCCTGTTGTCCACACGGACAGCCATAGCATCGCAGCGTTCGCAAGCCTGATAAGCATTATGGCCTTTGATGCACTTAAGAAAGGCTCTTGCAGGAGAGTCACAGACAAAAGCATTGATCTTGACCTCAAACTGGATCCCTCCATGATCAATGCCCTTTTCAAGAAGGTCCACCAACTCCTGTACCAAATCATGTAGATAGTCCTCTACTGGTTCTGGTTTTGAACTCCCACAAAATAAAGCCACAATGAACGGGTCAGATTGGTGAAACTTTGCCAGAATCGGCCAACGCTGTTTTAGACTGGATTTAAAAATTGGAACACCATCAATGTTTATGTCCAACATGACAGGTCCTGTGAAACTAGGGCAGCGCTCCAGATACTTGTGGATGCCCAACTCAAGTCCATAATATATGTAGTCACCATTACATTTTGTCTTGCTGTCTACAACATGCGGAGTCTGCATAAGAGTGCGGACATCTTTAGGCAAATCGTGTCCGTGCTTGCAGAGTATTGCTAGCATCTTATTTACACTCATGCTGGTTTGCTTTGTCTCTGTGGCCCAAGCCGCCACATCCTGTCTAAGACTCGACTCTTCCTCCTCGGGCTCTGATTCTAGATCTACAAGCTCTGTTTCTTCATCACTAGTATCTGGGTATTGTCTGTAACCATAGTCATCCTGTCTCCCAGGCTCTTCATCACACTTGTGTCATGAGGAAGCTGGCCAAAGTGACTTGAACCAGCCTCCTCCTGCGTGTCCCCCAAATCCTGACTTGCCTCCTGTGTGTCCCCCAAATCCTGACTTGCCTCCTGTGTGTCCCCCAAATCCTGACTTGCCTCCTCCTGTGTCCCCCCCAAATCCTGTGCTTCAACAGTCTCCTGTGAATCTGTCATGTCCTCATCACGTTCAAAATGATCTAAAAAGTTAGCCGTTCGAGCTCTTTTTCTCCTCCAATCCTTTAGATATCTGGCAGCCATATCGAATGTTGCTGGAAGGAAAACCCAACAAGACCATATTGAATATACCACATTTATTGAGAGGTCTAGTTCTACTACATATACACACACACACACACACACACACACACACACACACACACACACACACACACACACACACACACACACACACACATACATACATACATACATACATACATACATACATACATACATACATACATACATATATATATATATATATAGGAAAGGTTAGTAACTTTACATTTTTTGTCCCTGGCTGTGTGTGTGTGTGTCTGTGTGTGTTCCATTAGCGACTGCCTTTTGGTACAGTAGGACTCATGTCTGTGCACTGCTGGTTGCCTCCTGTGTTTGTACTATCGTGTCAGTGCATGAATAGATGTTTTTTATTGTATTTCGATAATTGACGAGTACCGGCTCCGCCCCCTCCAAAAGCTGCCTCCGACCACAATCACAGCGCGCCGCTATTGGCTTCATTCACTTCAATGGGAAATACGGCGGATTGTACACACATTTTACACATTAAATACTAATTCAGTGTTGGACCCAGAGCTTCGAAATCTCTTCCTGGTCCGTCGGCAGGGCAAGGCATGCGTTGGAGGAAGGTGTAGTAGCCTACACGGCTAATGGAACAAAACTATGGAACAAAACCGCAGAGGAATATTTGGGGAAAAAAAGGAATGGGGAAGCCCCTGTCTGTTGGACCACAGATCGCCGTTTTTTTATATAAAAAAGCAGATTTAAATATGAATACACTGTGTTGGCTAAAAGGCCATTGACCCATGACTACAACACCTTATTTGTTATGTAAAATAGCTACTGATAAAGTAGCCTAATGACGAATGATAATGAACAACGCAAAGTGTATTTCTGACATGCAGCAGGATTTGTGCAGGTGCGTCACAAGAGGGGGGAGAGGGACTGAGTTACTAAGGCCCAAGGTGGAAGGGCCTTAATTATTTTATACTTTAGCTATTGAAAAATTGCAGATATATAAACTCGAGAGTGCCGCGCTGCGAGCTTGTATATCTGCTATTTTTGAAATCCCCAGATGAAGAACATTCATGTGGGCCCGCAGTAAATCCTTGTACCCAGGGCCCAGAATTTGGTGCGACGACACCCTTGCTCGTTTTGTGACTCGCACGGCTAAAACTTTTCGGAATCGAGACGTTTTAACGCCAGAGATATCAAATGTTCTAGGTTTATAAGCAATCGGCATGATAAGAAACATGTAGGCCTAGTCTACATTTGAAGCAGTTTATTCTGGTTGTTGTGAAATAAGAGAAATAGACAGAGTATGATACTGCCTACCTCATTCGTCGCTATAGGCTGTTTAAACACCATCATCACAGATCAAATAAATACATTAACACGCCGTTTAGGCGTCAAATTCACTTATAGGTATATTTATTAGGTTGTTGTCTTTCTTACCTTATGTACACAACTGTCCAGTCCAGTGATAAGTTGCTTTATATCAGATGAAGTAGCCTATTCCTTGGTGCTTCTTGATATAAACACATACAATGTTTGTGTTGGTATAAATGAGTCAGCCTACACATATTTTCTCAGTTCATATGACTTGATGAAAGTAACTCATTCCGCCCAGGTCAATAACACTAATCATTATAATGGCATGAATCGATCTAAACAAATAAAGTCTGTGCTGATGATGATGATGATGTTGGTAGTATGCTTATGGCTGATGTTAGGCAGGCCACTTAATAGATATATAGATAGATAGATATCTTTATTATCCCAAGGGGGATAATCAGTAGCTATTTAACATAACACATAAGGTGTTGGTGTTATAATCATGAGCCATTTAGACAATACAGTGTATTCATATTTAAATCTTTCCGAGTCAGTGTAAAACGGCTCTGAATCCAGCAGAGAGATTTCCTTCTGTATTCTCTGCTGGTTTGTTTTAATAGGCCTACATATTTTTCTAATTTCATGCCAGGTCTTGTTGACGAATTTGGAAGAGATTTCGAGGCTTTGGGTCCAAAAACGCGACATGCAGTGTGTCTGTGTGTGACATTCTCCTCCATTGTGCTGACAGTGTTAATGACTGAGTGGGGGCTGTCGGACTTCAAAGCTTGACGGACATAGCGACAGTAACGTGGAGGGAAAGGTGGGGGCGGAGCTACCGGTAGTCATGAATTGCTTTGGCAATGTAAACGTATGTTTTCTCATGCCAGTAAAGCTCCTTTGAATTGAAATTGAAATGCATGCGTGTGTGGTCACCATGGATGCTAAAACGTTGCTCTATCTATTATATAGTGTTAGGACCTAAAACTACACACACGCATTTCATCCATGTGTTTTTATTAGCCGAAAGAAATAGTTGCCATTTGTTTTCATCTTCTAACACAAGTCCATGTCCGTGGGTTGGGCACAGTATTGTGCACAGAGGGATTGAATGTAGGAGTCTCAGAAGTAATGTTGGGGACCCCAGACTTTTAGTATCAGTGATGTCAGTCTCCAAAGTTGGGAATTGTTTCAGCATGTTACCATGATGGTGACACTGTCCACTAGCTATGTTGTGTGTGTGTATGTGTGTGTGTGTGTGTGTGTGTGTGTGTGTGTGTGTGTGTGTGTGTGTCTTCAATTAGCTACTGCCTTTTGAAATCTTAGACACAGTAGGACTTCTAGGAGGAAGCAACTGTCTCGTGATTTTGCAGAGACATAGCACCTCTTGTGCGATTTTTTGGTTGGCATAGCTTGTTCCTTTTCAACAATTCTTTTGGTGACTTGCGCAATAGGATTCCGGCCACTTCTAACCATTCTCTTTATTGTTTGCAAGTGGTTCTCGAAGGGGAATGCAGAGATGTTGTTGAGGGAACATTTGAAATGCACAACGTCCTCATGCAGGTGCTGTAAGCAGTGGTTCGTGTAGACACAAAAGGTGTCCCCATAAAAATCAGCCGAGTTCTCCACAAAGTGGTTCAGAAGATTCCTTGAGTAGTCCAGGTATGCCTCCCTCTTCTCCAGATCAGACTCAAGCAAAATAGACATACCTATTGAGAGACATAGGAAGTGGTGATACTGGTCTTCTGACACGATGCCTCTCAGCACAACTGGACCCGTGTAGAGAAGGAACTGCCGGAATTCTGTGGCCTTCCAACGATCTAGATCATCTAGAGACCTTGGTTGCTTTGCAAATTCTGAAGGCATTTCTCCTCTAAGTGATAGTAATCTGCTGGACAGTTCATCTCTGTATCTTTTGGACAGTCTTTTCTCAACAGGGCCGTGAACCAGAAAGGACAGAAGTCTCTTCACTGCACCAAGGCAAACTACATGCATATAGTCCAATACAAACTGGCTGACGCACCCAACTCCAGTTGCAATGAGTGGCGTAGCTTTCTTTTGGTGGACTACATATTCAAGATTTTTAAATGTTTCATCTGTTCTTTCTTCAGAAGTAGCATGGTCAGAGTAGATCATCCTGTTGTCCACACGGACAGCCATAGCATCGCAGCGTTCGCAAGCCTGATAAGCATTATGTTCCCTATCCCAGGAAACGGTACCCTCTTCCTCTGGGAGGATCCCAAAGCGTTCCTCGGCCAGTGTGGAGGTGGTTCCTCAGCCTGACAGGTGAAAGCACTGTTGCTCTTGTTGTAAAAGACTTTACTTTACCATGTTTCTCTTTGCAACATCATGTAACATCATGTCATCATGTGTTTACTTTTTTGCAGTCATGATGTCCCTCGGAAGCGCCTGAGGAAGAGCACCAGAGAGGTATGTGTCCAGCGAACCGAGGATGACGAGGATGACGATTCTCTGGGGTGAGCATTGGTTGGCTAATACGCATTGTTGTTTTTGTTGTAATATTGTTAGTTTGGTGCATTGGTGCATTATATAACACTATATACATTGTTCCGCTTTGTCCCCAAGCAAGATCTAGGACCCACAATAGACCACACCAAGTCCTACAAGCCTGTTGAGCTGTTCGAGCTTTTCTTCTGCCAGAGTGCTCTGATAGCCGGGCAGATAACAGAAATAATCGTTCACTTGCGGATACAAGCACCAAAATTGGCACACATACTCCTTAGGGATTGCACTTTTCATAAAACCATCTGGCCAAATCAAATTTCAAGATGGCGGCCATTTTTCAAGATGGCCGCCATAAAATACCATAGACCTGTCCTATTTGAATGATCTTGGTGTCAAATCATACATTTTTCACTATGTAGAATCCAAATTTGGACCCATGGACTTACTCACTGGCTTCCTTGTACCATTTATCAGTCCCGGAATCCTAATATTCTGCTAAATTAGAGGTTTGTGTTATGTCTGACTCGGATAAAATGGGTGGTAGTGTATATCTTAGTATTGTTAGAGGTTTATAGTGTGTGTATGTGTGTGTGTGTGTGTGTGTGTGTGTGTGTGTGTGTGTGTGTGTGTGTGTGTGTGTGTGTGTGTGGGGGGGGGGGGGGGGGGGGGGGTAATGTAGTAATGTAGTAACTCAACAGAGCGGATTTCAATGCACAGCGGCTGACGCGGCTAAAATGCATGGTAGATATAATAGCGCCGTGGGATCACTCTTTGTCTAGTCTCTATTCTTCGACCTTTTCGACTTGGGTAACCCTGCCAGGAGTACAGGAGTACAAGACTCCTGCCGACATAGCTCTGGGGGTCATGGAGACACGCAAACTGCCTCACCACGATAAGGTGATGATCCCGTCGAGGCAGGAGGTAGTTTTTTTTTTGTCTTTCTTTTTTTTTTTTTTTTTTTCTAGGGCCTAGGCAGTATAGTACAATAGTATAGTAGGCCTATACTACAACGCTTCTAAACCTCACACCTGCAGCTGCACAGTGCCGTGCAGGTCAGACCAAAGTGGTAGCATTTGCATCGACTGCAGCATTCCAACTTGCATCCACACTTGGTCAGCTGCTGGCAACTCTCTGCAATGGGTGGGAGCTCAGTCCAATCAATCTGCCACAGATCTCCTTTCTTGGTCCAGCCCCAGTTGTCAGGAGTCTGCATTTCTGGTTGACATACTGTTGACTGACTCCAGATGCAGGCCGCTTGATAGGAAGCGCGCTTCACATGTTGCTTCAGTGCTGCTTGCGTTGGAGGAATGGCTTCGTATGGCCTCTGCTTCCGAGCAAACAAGTCCAACCTCACATCATTGACACCTTCAGCTGTGCTGGATCGGTCATACATCATGACCACAAACTTCTCCAAGGTTTTCAGGTCTTCATCATCCACTACAGGTGGGTAATGGCTGAGTTTGCTGAAGACACCAGAAGCCTCATCACAAACATTCCAGGTTTGCCACGCAGACTTCTTCCCCTTTACGTGGAATGCTGAAACAACATCGCAGCCAGTGAAGGCATGGAAGAAGAGCATCCCTTTGCTCTTTTCTGCAAGGGTGCAACACAGGTCATGAACAGAATCCACTTTAAGTTCTGTCTTTGGCCAAAGGCAACCCACTGCCCAGCCCTGAGGCTCATAGGGCAGGAGTCTATGTCCTGTTTCTGTGAGGCTGCTTGATGTACATTAAGTACCCCTAGTGGACATGATAATAGTTTGTCACAGGGACATACCCCAATCCAGCCTTTGATGCTGAGGTCATAGATTCAAGATGTATGACAAGGTCCATATATGGAGTTCCCTGATGTCTTCAATATTAAGCCCATATCTAACAGGACTTCATATGGGAATGCCCATATATGGAGGACACATTGGCCACATACCACACTAACAGAATCCATATATGGCCAAGACAGATGGCCAAGACAGCCCATATCTGTGTGACTGGTTCTACAGACAGGGATCTCCATGTATGGGCATAAAAGGGTATGTTGTCAGTTGTCATGGACATCATAGTACTTTCACATAACAAATAACTGAGTAAGCATGTTTGGGCTCTCACAGCATATCTCCATATACAGTACATGGACCTCCATATATGGGTACCAGGGGGTCTCCATATATGGGTAAACAGCCGTTTGGATGGCCCCCTGTAGTAACGCTGAGGACACCTGGGGGTCCCGGACCCTGTGGAAGACCCCTGGTATTAGCTACAGAGCCCAGGTACAGGTACAAAAGCTTTTATGCTTCAAGTATGATCTAATTGTTCTGGAGCAGGAGCAGAGCAAGGACTGTACTGAGATAGGCTCAGGGGTCATTCCGGGGGTCCCAGGTGAGGAGAGACCCCCACCAAAAGTCATAAAGGTTATTCTGGCTGCTTCAAAAGTGCAATATATGAACTTAGAATGTTTTAAAACCTTCAAAACAACTCTAATATTATGAGAATTGGACATTAACTGGCTGACATACTGTTCTGCGAGGTCCTAACATAGATGACCCCCCAGAAAGGGGGCTGGGGTCAGGAAAATCTGACACCCATCATTTTCTGACAGTTTGGTCCCTATAAATGCCAAAGCAGTAAAAAAATACATTTTAGCAAAGAAATCCTTAGAAGTACACTTCTTATCACACTAGGTAGTAACTCCGAGGACCCCCAGGGGTCCCGAAGCCCCTGTGGAAGACCCCTGGTATTTGTTACTACTTTTTTTTTGTTTTCAGAAAAAAAAGTTTATGCTTCAATTATGATCTAATATGACATTGTTCTGGAGCAGGAGCAGAGGGAGTACTGAGATAGGCTCAGGGGTCCATCTGGGGGGGTCCCAGGTGAGGAAAGACCCCAACCAAAAGTCAGAAAGCTTATTCTGGCTGCTTCAAAAGTGTAATAAATGAACTCAGAATGTTTTAAAACCTACAAAACAACCCTAATATTAAGAAAATTGGACATTAACTGGCTGGCGTACTGTTCTGGCATGCAGGTCCCAAACTAGATGACCCCCAGAAAGGGGGTGGGGGTCCGGAAAAGTTGACACCCATCATTTTCTCATAGTTTGGACTCTATAGAACCAGGATCTGCAAAAAGATCAATTTTAGCACAAAAATCCTACGGGAGCTGTTTTTTGGACGCATCGCACCACACTATTAGCAGAATATTAAGATTCCGGGACTGATATATGGTACAAGGAAGCCATTGAGTAAGTCCATGGGTCCAAATTTGGATTCTACATAGTGATAAATGTATGATTTGACACCAAAATTATTCAAATAGGACAAGTCTATGGGATTTTATTGCGGAATGCAAGATTACTGTATATTCAATGGCGGCCATCATGAAAATTGGCCGCCATCTTGATTTTTTTTTGGCCAGATGGTTTTCTGAAAAGAGCAATGCCTAAGGAGTATGTGTGCCAATTCTGGTGCTTGTATCCGCAAGTGAACGATTCACCTGTAATATGCACTTTATCTGCCTCGCTATGAAGACCTTATGCGACAACACCAATAAGTATGCTGCGATCAGCAAAGAAAAGGGCAAGAAGTACAAGTGGGTTGATGTTAATGTTGTGGAGATGAAGAAATTCATCGGACTCCTCATATACATGGCCTTCATGAAGCTTCCTGTTCAAGACTTCAATGTCTGTGCTGTGTCTTACCCCTGTCTGGTCATGCCCAGAGAGCGCTTCAGGACCATCATCTGGAACCTTCACCCAAGTGACCCTGAAGCAGACAAGGAGAATGATCAGAAGAAAGGAACGCCGGGTCACGACAAGCTCTTCAGAGTGAGGCCTCTCCTGGACGACCTTCTCACTGCCTGCCGGGCCTACTACGTCCCAGACCAAGCACTGTCTGTGGATGAGAGCATGGTGCCAACCAAGGCAAGGAGGGGGATGACGCAGTACATGAAGGACAAGCCCATCAAGTGGGGCATGAAGCTTTTCGTCCTGGCAGAAGCAAAGAGTGGCTACCAGGTTGCGTTTGACGTGTACACAGGGAAGGCTTCCACTCCCAGCGAGCATCGTCTGTCATACGACGCTGTCATGAACCTGGTGACCGCTGCTAACCTGGGTACAGGGTATCACATATA